>NC_055994.1:40286793-40589409 GCF_018446385.1 Zingiber officinale
GTAGACTCACTCAATCAAATGAGCTCAACATCTCATGTTGACTCACTTGGGCATGGCCATGCACTTCGTGGTCTAAATCTATCAAGAATATTGATGTCACTCCCGTCATATGGGAGGGATAGATCCCATCTACATCACTCACATCCCTCTGCATAATTTGTTACATACCCAGTAATCACCTTTATAGTCCACCCTGTTACGAGTGACGTTTGACGAAACCAAAGTACATAACTCCTTATGTAGGGATCCATGGTGACTTCAGGTCAAAGGACTAATAGTCATACTAATAGCCACATTGGAAAGTATATGACACTCATATAACGATCCATGATACTTTCTCATGGCGGGTCATTCAGTATACATTCTCTAATGCATACCCATGTGTCAGCTGGATATCTCTATATCCATGACTTGTGAGATCAAGTCATCGAGCTGACCTACATGCTAGTCTTATTGTATTAACATTGTCCCTGAATGTTAATACTCGACTAGGAATGATTTAGAGTAGTGTTCCCTATATCATCTCACTATCGATTCAACTAATCGATTGATATAGGTATGAACCTTCTACTCAAGGACGCTATTATACTTAGTCTATTTGGCACTAATACAAATAAGTATAATAACCAAACAAATGCCTTTATTAATATACAAGAATATGATACAATGAGTCCATACAATCATCAAATGATTGGCTCTAAGGCTCTAACTAACAATCTCCCACTAGCACTAGTGCCAATCAGTATAGGCTCTAAGGCCTAATGACCTAGTGTGACAATCATGCTTTCTCTGTGCCAAAGCCTTGGTCAAGGGATCTGCGATGTTAGCCTCTGTAGGTACTCTGCAAATCTTCACATCTCCTCTATCGATAATCTCTCGAATGAGATGGAAGCGCCGTAGTATGTGCTTGGTCCACTGGTGTGAGCGAGGTTCCTTCGCCTGTGCCATAGCTCCATTGTTGTCACAATAGAGCTCAACTGGGTCAGCGATGCTAGGAACCACCCCAAGTTCAGTGATGAACTTGCGGATCCAAACTGCCTCCTTTGCTGCCTCTAATGCAGCAATATACTCGGCCTCTGTCGTAGAATCAGCTACTGTGTCCTGCTTCGAACTCTTCCAGCTCACAGCACCACCATTAATGCAAAACACGAACCCTGACTGCGATCTATAGTCATCCTGGTCGGTCTGGAAGCTAGCATCACTATAACCCTTTACAGCTAGCTCATCATTGCCTCCATATATCAAGAAATATTCTTTAGTCCTTCTTACATATTTAAGAATATTCTTGACCGCTATCCAGTGACTTTCACCTGGATCTGACTGGTATCTGCTCGTCATGCTCAAAGCATATGAGACATCGGGTCAAGTACATAGCATGGCGTACATGATAGATCCTATGGCTGAGGCATAAGGGATCTGATCCATGCGGTCTCTCTCCTCTCTAGAAGAGGGACCTTGAGTCTTCGAAAGACTCACGCCATGTGACATCGGCAGAAATCCCTTCTTGGAGTTCTGCATGGCAAAAAGTAGGAGTACCTTGTCAATGTATGTACTCTGACTTAGGCCAAGCAATCTCTTAGATCTATCTCTATAGATCTGTATCCCTAGAATGCGGGATGTCTCACCTAAGTCCTTCATTGAGAAGTAACTTCCTAGCCAGGTCTTGACAGACTGAAGCATAGGGATGTCCTTCTCAATGAGTAATATGTCATCCACATACAATATGAGGAAGACAACTATGTCTCCTACAACCTTCTTGTAGACACAAGGTTCATCTTCGTTCTTGATGAAACCAAACTGTTTGATTGCATCATCGAATTGAAGATTCCAGCTCTGAGAAGCTTGCTTTAGTCCATAAATGGACCTATGCAGCTTGCATACTCTGCTAGTATGCTGTGGATCGACAAAACCCTCAGGTTGTGTCATGTACACATCCTCGAGTAGGTTTCCATTCAGAAACGCGGTTTTGACATCCATCTGCCATATCTCATAGTCATGGTAAGCTGCAATAGCAAGCATGATCCGAATGGACTTAAACATCGCTACTGGAGAAAAGGTTTCATCATAGTCAATACCATGAATCTGCTTGAAACCTTTAGCTACCAAGCGACCCTTATAGATAAGTCCATCCATGTCAGTCTTTCTCTTAAAGACCCACTTGCACCCAATGGGTTTTACCCTTCGTGGATCAACCAAAGTCCATACTTGGTTGGTGTACATGGATTCCATCTCGATCTCATGGCCTCTAGCCATTTCTGGAATCTGGTCTCATCACAGCCTCCGATAGGTGGTAGGCTCATCCTCTATGAGCACAATGTCATCATGGTCGACAAGAGAAATGAGTATCTCTCCGGCGTATCCTATCAGACCTGCGAAGAGGTATGTCTACTTGAACTGGTTGTTGTTCCTCAACTCTTTGTGGAACAACATCATCCACAACACTTTGTGGTTCCAGTTCAACTTCCATCGAGGCATCAGTGCTATTGTTCGCATCTTGAACTTCTTCAAGATCGAACGCGCTCCCACTAGTCTTTCTAGAAACAAAGTCCCTTTCTAGAAAGACCCCAGTCTTTGCCACAACTACCTTGTGCTGACTGGGAATGTAGAAGTAATATCCCTTAGTTTCCTTGGGATATCCGATGAAATAGCACTTGTCGGATTTGGGTCCTAATTTGTCTGAGACTTGACGTCGTACGTAAGCCTCACAGCCCCAAATCCTCATGAAAGACACCTGGGCATCTCTCCCAGTCCATATCCTATATGGTGTCTTTATCACGGCCTTGGATGGAACTCGGTTGAGAATGAAAGCTGCCGTGTCTAGAGCATATCCCCATAGATATGTCGGAAGATCTGTGTGACTCATCATAGATCGTACCATATCTAATAGGGTATGATTCCTCCTTTCGGATACACCATTCCACTGTGGTGTTCCAGGAGGAGTGAGTTGGGATAGAATCCCACACTCAGCTAGGTAGTCACGAAACTCATGGCTTAAGTATTCACCACCTCGATCTGATCGAAGTATTTTAATACTCTTGCCAAGCTGGTTCTGTACTTCATTCTTGAATTCTTTGAACTTTTCAAAGGATTCAGACTTATGTGTCATCAAGTACACATAACCATATCTACTGAAGTCATCAGTAAATGTGATGAAGTACCTATAACCGCCTCTAGCAGCAACATTGAAAGGGCCACATACATCACTATGTATGAGTCCTAACAAATCAGTTGCTCTCTCGCTATGCCCACTAAAGGGCGTCTTGGTCATCTTGCCTCGTAGGCATGACTCGCAT
This sequence comes from Zingiber officinale, assembly GCF_018446385.1. Taxonomy (NCBI): domain Eukaryota; kingdom Viridiplantae; phylum Streptophyta; class Magnoliopsida; order Zingiberales; family Zingiberaceae; genus Zingiber; species Zingiber officinale. The sequence continues at coordinate 40,290,087 of NC_055994.1, forward strand.
ATCTCATATGATTCAAAATCAAATGAGTCCAGCAAACCATCCTTATGGAGCTGGGATAAGCGCTTGTCATTTATATGACCTAAGCGACAGTGCTAGAGGTAGGTTTGGTTCATGTCATTTGACTTGAACCTCTTGGTACTAATGTTATAGATAGGGCTCTCAAGGTCTAGAATATAGAGTCCGTTTATTAGTGGTGCACTACAATAGAACATATCTTTTAAATAAACAGAACAACATTTGTCTTTTATTATAAAAGAGTATCCTTTCTTGTCTAAACAAGAAACTGAAACTATGTTCTTAGTAAGAGCAGGCACATAACAACAATCATCTAAATCTAGTACAAGCCCAGAGGGCAGAGATAGCTGATAAGTTCCTACAGCAACAGCAGCAACCCGTGCTCCATTGCCTACTCGTAGGTCCACCTCGCCCTTTGCCAATGCTCTGCTATTTCTACAAATGTGAGAAGCACATCCAGTATCTAATACCCATGATGTAGAAATAGATAGATTGACTTCTATAACATATATACCTGAAGTGGAAGTCTCACTTCGCTTCTTCTTAAGATCCTCCAAGTATACCTTGCAGTTCCTCTTCCAGTGCCCGGTCTGACCGCAGTGGAAGCAGGTAGCATCCTTGGTGACCCCTCCTTTAGGCTTCAGTGCCTTGCCTTTGCCCTTGGTTTGGGACTTTCCCTTACCTTTGGGCTTGCCCTTGCCCTTGTGCTTCTGGACCATCAGAATGGGCTTAACCTTCTTAAGGTTAATCTCAGCAGTTCGTAACATACTAAGTAGCTCGGGCAGTGGCTTGTCAATCTCGTTCATGTTATAGTTGAGAACGAATTGACTATAGCTATCCGGCAAGGACTGCAAGATCAAGTCAGTGGCCAGCTCTTGGCCAAGTGGGAACCCCAGTCTTTGTAGGTTCTCTATGTACCCAATCATCTTGAGTACATAAGGACCTACGGGAGCCCCGTCTGACATCTTGCACTGAAACAGTGCCTTAGAGATCTCAAATCTCTCATGCCTCGCTTGTCCCTGATATAGTTGGCGAAGATGCTTAACCATATCGTAAGAGCCCATCAACTCATGTTGCTTCTGAAGCTCTGAGTTCATGGTCGCGAGCATTAGACAGGACACATCTAATGCGTCGTCTTGATGCTTCTTGTAAGCATCTTTGTCGGCTCGCGGGGCATTGGCAGGAGGAGCCTCCGGAATGGGCTGCTCCAGAACGTACAGTTTACGTTCCTGGGTGAGAACTATTGTCAAGTTCCTATACCAGTCCAGGAAATTCGCTCCGTTGAGCTTGTCCCTCTCAAGGACAGATCGCAGGGAGAAGGAATTCGTGTTCGACGTTATGGCTATCTACAACAGAAATATTTGCAGAAATAAATATCATATTCTTTTAGAATCATTTAATTAGGCCTTTAACTAAATGATGCTCCCACTGAATACTATAATTCTTGTGGGACAAGATCCACATCATACTAACCCTTGAGTTAGCTTTGGCTAATACGCCCAAGGCTTAGTATGATCGGTAGATAACGATTACCAATTACATCTCTATGCAACTCTTGTTTATAAAATCAATATCCGCATTTATATTAAAACTCGAGTTAGCTTTGGCTAATACGCCCGAGAGTTAATATAGATGTGATTTTGACCTATCTTTCCAACTATTGGAAGAATGCCTATAGTTGACTCGATCCAACCGAGTAACTATGAATACTCAATCTAGTTGAGTTTGTATTCACCCATGCGTTGATAGGCGGGACCAAGATTGTCCCTCCGTACCCTACCAAGATAATATGTATTGCTTTGCTTTGGCAGATTCAACAATACATGTGATCGAGGTAGTGATAGGTATCACGGCACGGTTAGGCATTTTAGAGTTGGTTCGATCTAGATCTAATCTAATCGAGAAGGATGCATCTTGTGCACGACTTAGATCTAATCTAATCGCAAGGGTGTATTATGTGCACGACTTAGATCTAATCTAATCGTTAAGGCACTAATTAATTAATTAATTATTAAACATGCATCAAATACATAACAATTAATTAATTAATCTATTTGTGATTTAGTCATGGCCCTACTACGATCTTCTCAAGCCAATGAGAAGATCGAATGGTCAACCTAGGGTCAACAGCTTCTCCAAGCTCCTCCCTTTGACCACCTTGTGTTGCTCGTGCCCGCCTCGGAACTCCGTCTCGTGTGGACCCTCCACCGCTCCAATTTGTACATTACAATTTGAAACTCGAGTTACATTCGAGTCTAAATCTAATTTACAACCAGAATATAAGAGAGAGGCACGACTCGCAGGTCGCGAAAATAAAATAAAATTACAAGCACGCACATCACATAACGACACGCAGGCCGTATTATGAATTACAACACATTGTCCAATCAAATTGGGTCTTTGGGCCATGACTATCACAAATTTAATATATAATCCAAAATTATATATTTTCATAATTTTCTATAATTTTTAAAATTTTTACGAGTAAAATCTCCCGGCGGTCCCGTTTAGCGGTTTCGGGCGAACGGATCCCCTTGCGGGGCCCAGGGGCAGCGCCCCTACCCGCGATCTAACCATCGCGAGGGTTCCTTTGCGATCCAACAGCGCCTAAACCCGCTGTCCCAAAACGATTTGGGCCGAGACATTGCCGTTTCGGAAAAATCTTCCCGGCGGGTTCGTTTTTAGCGATTTCGGGTGCAATCGCGGAGCAAATCCCCTTGCGGGGTTAGGGGCAGTACCCATACCCACGATCTAACCATCGTGAGTTGCTCCTTTGCGATCTAATGGCACCCGACCCCGCTGTCCCAAATGAATTTGGGGCAAAACGAAGCCGTTTACAAGAAAACTTTCCAGTAGCCGAAGCCTACAAGTGCCGAGACACTTGTGCTTCGCTTCTACGGAAAAATTACTCATAAAAACTCTAAAAACTCAATTTTTACAGAAAATTACAGAAGGTATATTTTTCATAAAAATACAAACGAACTCGTACAAGTCTTTGCACGTGGCTCTGATACCACTGTTGGGTTCGTCGGGCCGCGAAAACCGCTTTTTCGCGTCGCGGAAACCCCGAGTCACCCAAAGCCGTAGATCCGTGCAAAGATTCGTAAACAAAAACTTTTTCGAAAAACTTTTTCTTGTACGAGTTTGTAAAACTTTAGATCTACACTAGATGAAAGTTATACCTTCGAAGCGAAGCCCTTCGCTTATCCCGCTCGTCCAAGGGGTTGCCGGATCTCTAGACCGTCAAGCGCCGGTCCTCTAGAAGTATCCACACGGACACGTAGGTGGAGAAAACCTCACACAAAGGTGTGCTAGCACCTTGGTGAGATTCGGCCAAGCAAGGAGGAGAGGGAGAGGGAGAGCTTGAGAGGAAGAAGGAGGAAGAGTCACCACCCTTGAATCAAATGAATTCACACCAAGAAACAAAGTGGCCGGCCACTTCTCAAAAACTCACAAAATTAATTGCATTAATTGCAATTAATATGAAACCATTAAGAGAGTGGCTTTGTAACTTCCATGAGGTGGCACCCATGATGATGTGGAACATCATTATTGGTCCACCTAATGCCAACTCACCAATGAGGTGGCAAAAGGTCAAGTCAAAATTGACCTTTGGTCTTCCTTCTCTAGTCAAGTCAAACTTGACTCAATCTCTACCATGGTTGATCTAATCCAATCATTTGATTCAAGCCAATTTAATATAATGAATCTAATTCATTAAATTAAATTGATTTAATAAGTCATAATCTAAATTAGACTCATTAAATACATGAATCAACTTGAGTCGAACTCAAGTTAGCCCAATTAGGATTACTCTTAATCCAATTTGATTTATCAAATAAATCTAATCCTCTTGGTTCATCATATGAACCTAATCTCCATCTATTTGTCCTATGTGTGTGACCCTATAGGTTCTTGTAACGTTGGCAATGCCCTAAACCCATTTAGGAGCATAAGTAATGAGCGGTATCTAGCAACACAGCATTACTACCCAAGTTACAAGAATGTCGAGATCCGACATCACCTTGTGACTACCAATTGTGACTCCTCACAAAATAATGACAAGTGTCCTTCTATCCTAGACATCTAGATTGATCAATATGAGGCATAGACCGTGTCATCCTCTAATCAATCTAAATCTTGAACTCCAAGTAGACTCACTCGATCAAATGAGCTCAACATCTAATGTTGACTCATTTGGGCATGGCCATGCACTTAGTGGTCTCACTCTATCAAGAATACCGATGTCGCTCCCGTCATATGGGAGGGATAGATCCCATCTACATCACTCACATCCCTCTACATAATTCGTTATATACCCAGTAATCGCCTTTATAGTCCACCCAGTTACGGGTGACGTTTGACGAAACCAAAGCACATAACTCCTTATGTAGGGATCCATGGTGACTTCAGGTCTAAGGACTAATAGTCATACTAGTAGCCACATGAGAAAGTATATGACACTCATATAACGATCCATGATACTTTCTCATGGCGGGTCATTCAGTATACATTCTCTAATGCATACCCATGTGTCAGCTTGATATCTCTATATCCATGAGTTGTGAGATCAAGTCATCGAGCTGACCTACATGCTAGTCTTATTGTATTAACATTGTCCCTGAATGCTAATACTCGACTAGGAATGATTTAGAGTAGTGTTCCCTATATCATCTCACTATCGATTCAACTAATCGATTGATATAGGTATGAACCTTCTACTCAAGGATGCTATTATACTTAGTCTATTTGGCACTAATATAAATAAGTATAATAACCAAACAAATGCCTTTATTAATATACAAGAATATGATATACATGAGTCCATACAATCATCAAATGATTGACTTTAGGGCTCTAACTAACATATTCCAGTCCATGTGGATTCGATATCTTTTATTATTACTTGTGACATATCCGTACACTTGCGGAGGTCAACAAGTTTTTGGCGTCATTGCCGGGGACTGCGCTATAACATTAGGGATTATCAATTGAGTTAGACTAGACATAACTTTTCTTTTCATTTACATAGTTGTAACTAATTGTTAGAATTCTATTTTCATAAGTTTTTCCTTTCTTGCATAACATTTTTTTTGTCAATTCTTTTTGTTGTAATCCTAATTCTACATTTTTTATTCTAACATTTTTGTCTAACTTTTCTCTGTTTTCTTTGGATTTAGTTTCTTTCTTTCTTTTTCTATTGTGAACATATCTTGCTATCTTGTTCTTGTGTATGCGAAGATCTAACTTTGCAGGAGAACTTCTTCCTCTAGACCCTAATATAGACAGAATATTTCATAGAAGAAAAAATCTACAAAGACAACAAGAAGAACAAGAACATTCTATTATGGCGAATATACCACTAAAGGATTATGCAGCACCTTATGCTAGGGGTTTTCGATCTAGTATTTCAAGGCCTTCAGTTGAAGCAAACAATTTTGAGATCAAACCTGCGATTATATCCATGGTGTAGCAAAATCAATTTGGTGGAGGACCGCATGAAGACCCAAATCAACACTTGGAAGTCTTCTACGAAATATGCGGCACAATGAAAATGAATAGTGTTCCTTCAGAGACAGTGCACCTACTATTATTTGGGGTTTCTTTGAGAGATAGAGCCAAGCAATGGTTAAACTCTTTGGCTCCAAATAGCATCACCACATGGGAGCAATGTGAGCAACAATTCCTCGACAAATTCTATCCTCCAAGTAAAACAACTCATATGAGGAATCTTATTGCAAGCTTCAAGCAAGCGGACTATGAATCTTTATTTGATGCTTGAGATAGATACAATAGTATGCTCAGACAATGCCCACACCATGGTTTGTAAAGGTGGTTAGTGCTACATACATTTTATAACGACATTAATTATCATACAAAAGTGTCCCTTGATTCAGCTGCTGGAGGGACACTTATGAATAAGAGCTTTGATGAAGCCGAGGAGATAATTGAGAGCGTAGCACAAAACCACCATCAATGGGCTAATGAAAGAAGTGGTGGCTATTCTTGTATGAACCCAACAACAAAAGCATTAGGAAAATTTGATGTTGATGTAGTGACCTTATTGGTTGTAAAACTGGATGCTCTTACAAAATGGTTTGAGAATATGGGAGCTATTTCAAATACGGTCAATGCTGTTGTTTCTTCTTGTAAAGTATGTGGAAGTTCTGAACAAGCAAATGACTCATGTCCATTAGGAGCTATCACTGCACAAATCAATTAATTAGAGCAATGTGATGCAATCATGGGTTTCAATCAAAGGCAGAACAACCCATACTCAAATACCTACAACCGTGGATGGAAAAGTCATCCTAATTTTTCCTATAGAAATAATCAAGATCAAGGACCATCCATGGGGGCAAGGCCTAATTTTCAATCCGGGCAGCAAAATTTTCAACAACAATCTTCTCAAGGCTTTCCTACGTCTAAAATTGAAAAGATGTTTGAAGAAATTATGTCCACTCAGAATGAAATGAAACAAGACATTTTAAAGCTCACTCAGAGAATGGATAATTCTGATAGACATCAAAAGATTTTGGAAAGTCAGATTGCCCAACTAGCTTCCTCATCTTCTAGAGCACCAGGACAATTACCTGGCAAGCCTGATGTCAATTCCATGGAGCACTGCAATAGAATTGAGCTTAAGAGCGGACGAACCTTGGGAGATCCCCAAGTGACTGCTCCAAAAGGGATGCACACTGAAGAAGAGCTCTCTCCTCCAACACCAAATTAGATTCAAGATAATGAGGAGAGTACCACTAAGGTTGAAGAGACTCTTCCACTTAACCATCAAAGTATAGCTGCCCCTTTTCCTCAAAGACTTATTATGTTAAAGAAGGATGAAGAGTTTGGCAAATTTTTGGAAAAAGTGAAAGAAATATGTGTTGAAGTACCACTCATAAATGCAATCCTTCAAATGCCCAAGTTTGCCAAATTCCTGAAGGACATCATGTCGAATAAGAGAAGGAAAGGAGATATAGAGACCATTGCACTTATAGAGGAATGCAGCGCTCTTTTGGAAAAGAACACTTCCCCAAAGTTGAAAGACCCCGGAAGCTTTTATATTCCTTGCAATATAGGAACTAAATTTATTGAGAAAGCTTTTTGTGATTTGGGGGCAAGTGTTAGCCTCATTCCTTATTCTATTTGTAATAAATTAGGTCTCAAAAACTTTAAACTTACTACCATGGCACTACAACTTGCTGATCACTCCTGCAGGTACCCTATGGGTATCATTGAAGATGTGTTGGTAGAAGTAGGTGGGAGTATAATTCCCACTGACTTTGTTGTGTTAGACATGGAGGAGGACCCAAAAATCCCTATCATATTGGGAAGACCATTCCTTGCTACAGCAGGAGCTATTATAGATGTTAAAAATCATAAACTTTCTTTGGTGATTGGTAAGGAACGATTGGAATATGATTTATCTAAAGTCTCTAACCATGTCTCTTCTCTTCTGAATGATTGCAGCAGGGCAAGCATTTACAAATTGGAGGACTGGAATTTCCATCCTCATGGGAGGCCACCAAACGAAGAGAATAATGTGGTGGAAGATGTTGGGAGGAGACCTCCCAACAAAAGTGACAAATATGTTTGCCCTCCAAGGGCAAGGAAAAGAGAGGAGTAATCAAGATTGGTCGAACTAAAGACCTTAAACAAGCGCTTCTTGGGAGGCAACCCAAGGGTTCTTTTTAGTTAGTTTCATTCCATGTCTCTATTGTTCATTAGTAGTATTTTTACTTGGTTTTTGTTTTGTTTTCAGGTTGAAATTTGACTTCCATGAGCTAGCCATGACTTCTTCATGGGCATGGAAGTGTTGGAGGAGCTAGGAAAGAGGAGAAGCATCAATTGGAGTAAAACAGAGCATGGTCGTGTGCTGTACACGACCAGGCTTATGGTGCAGAGAAGGGAGATGCTTGGGTCGTGTCTACATGACACGACCTTGTGGAGTCTCTAGAGAAGAGAAGGTACATGGCCGTGTCCCAGACATGACCGTGTGAAGAATCCAGAGGAGGAAAACTTTTCGGCTGTGTCTCACACACGACCGTGCGAAGGAACCAGTGCAGAAGGATGCACTGGCCGTGTCACCTGACACGACCGTGTGCTGATTCCAGAGATGGAAGCTGGTGAAGCCGTGTCCTAGACATGGTCGTGCAAGGATAGCCGAGAGGAAGAAGTATATGGTTGTGCCAATTGGCACGACCGTGTGACTCAACCCGAGAAGGAGAAGGCAGGGGCCATGTAGATCTACACGACCCATGTGGAGAAATCTTACCAGGCCGTGTCGCCTATACACGGCCAGATTCAGGCCGTGCCCCCCACACATCCTCCTCATCTCAACACTTTCTTTTCTCCAAAACTCCTTTATTCTTCAACCTTTCTTCCAAGTCTTCTCAGTTCTAGGTCTAAAACTCTTTCTTCTCCACAAACTTCACCTAGATCTAGATTCTTCTCTTCTCCTAGATCCAAGATCTCCACATTCATAACCCTAAGATCTATTTCCTTAAGATCTAGTTCCTCCAATCCTAAACAGTACCCTTCCCCACTCAAGCTTGACAATATGCCCAACCTATTGAAGAGACTTCGCAAGGGTGGTGGTGGATCTAGTGGTGGAGACAAAGGGAAGGAACCATCCAAAAACAAAGGGAATCAACAAGTGCAAGGCAAAGGAAAGAGGACCTCACGCAACGAAGGTAATGACAACGGATTCAATATTGTGTTTAGAAATGATGATCAAATAACTAGATTTGCAATTCTTGTCAATAGAAAGATCGTGTGTACTAGGTATATGGACCCAACCATTTTAGATATGATGGGAATTAGAGACGATATAGATTGGATGATTGGGTTCCTAGATTGGAGTGATATGTTGTACACGTATCTACCTACTTATCCTCGCCTTGTTTTGGAGTTTCTAAGTTCACTAGATGTCCATTTTGCCAATGAGGATGATTATGTTGGAAAGATAACCTTTAGATTAATGAATCAAGAATTTCAATGGACATTTAGTGATTTCAACACTTGTTTTGGATTGTCTTTCGGTAGTTCTCGGAGGTTTGACTCTAGGTTTAATTGGAACAATTTTTGGAATTCTATTACCGGATTAGATCATCCCTATGAGCCCTCTAGAGCCAAGGCTTCTCACATGCAAAACCCTGTTTTTAGATATTTGCATCGAGTCATGAGCAAAACTACTTTCGGTAGAGGGGAAAGTGATGGAGTCGTTAAGAAAGTAGAACTCTATGCTCTATGGGCTATGTTACATAAGGTCGATTTTGATTCCGATTTTCATTTTCTGCAAACCTTAGTGAGAGTTGGCAGGGCGTCTTCGGGATCGATAGTTCTTGGTGGGTTGATTACTCAAATAGCAATTAACTTGGAACTTGATTTAGATGAGTTGGAAGTTATCCATGGCAATGATATGATCGACATGGATGCATGTCTTGCTATGAAAATGATTATTCGGGATGAGAACGATTTCGCATTTCCTAGGAGGAATGATTTTCCTTTACCTCTTCCTTGTCCTGATTGAACTTCAGTTCGCAACCCAACTAATTGGGTAATCACTGATGTAGACCCCAAAAATGTCCCCTCCATATCCGGAGACATAGAGCCACACATTGAGCCCTCGACATCTGGATACCCACAGCCTTCCGGACACCCGGATCCTACTAGGCATTCTTTTACCTATGGTACGGGTCCCTCCAGATTTGAATTTTCAGATTTTCGTACTTCTTTAGAATCACTTCATGAGAAGCATGATGCCCAACGAAGAATGTTGGAAGGTCGCTTCTCTTTATCAGATAATCAGTTTAGAGAAGTACAAGAGCACTTTCGATTCACGAGAAATTTTCAAGGTCAAGTGGCTGAATTTGTCTAGGATTATGATACAGATCAAGCTAGAATAAGAGATTTTATGCAAAGCATGAGTGTCACTAGCCAACAAGTAGATGCTTTGTTTGAGTATCATATAATCCTGAGCGAAACTCCAGGTTTCCCTAGTTTTCCCATTGGCCAACCACGTTGTAGGCATCCTTTTCCTCGTCCTCCTTCACCTCCACCTCCTCAACCATATTGATTTCATCGAGACGATGAAAAGTTTAAGTCTGGGGGGGTGTTGAACCTAATTTTTCTTTTTGCATTCTAGTTTTCAGTTTTTGCATGTTTAGTTTTTGTTTTGCATTTTATTTCGATTGTCTTGCTTGATTGCTTGTTTTGATAGTCACTTGACTATCTTTTGAAAAATTTTATGGCATACATCTTGAGAACATCAAAACTTCACTTATATGCTTTCTTGTCTTCAAGATTAAATGTTAGCACGTTCATTATCTAGATTCATGATGTTTTAAGTGATGCTAGTAGTATGCTTAATGTACCTCTTTTCTCTATCTTAGGTAGTATGAAATAAGCTAAGTATCTATGGAGATGAATTTTAGTCTTGGCTTGACCTTAAGGATCTTATCTTCACTACACCTATACTTGATGCTTGAATGGTTGATATCATTGAAATAGTCATGATTCATCTTGTTTGTTTAGTACTTGGTCACCATGGTGATTTCTCAAACTTCATTTTGGTTACTGGATGAGGCTCAACTCATGCAAGCTCATTTGGAAAAATCAAAATATCCCAACATTTGTGCTAAAAGTACATTTGCGAATAAGATTTGCACAATGCAAATACTTATGAAAAAAAAGTGTGAAAAAGTAGAAAAAAAATAAATAAGGGATATAAAAAAATAGTTGTCGTGAGTGGAATGTAGCTAGTCACCCCTTTGAGACCGAGTTAGGTTACTGGGGAAATGACTGCTTAGATTCTCTTGAGATTGTGCACGCCTTTGAGACCTTGGGTTGATTGAGAAATATGAACCAAGTGTGTGGCAAGTAAGTGCCTATCACTGGAAACATTAGAAATTCAAACTTGATGACGACTTGACTAGGACATAGATTGAAACTTGAAGAGTTTTGAGTTGTTTTATTCGCACTGTGCACAGGGTACTTATGCTTAAGCCAAACTTAACTTGTTTTCATGATCATGCTTACTAATGAAACCTTTTGATAGAGTTAGGAGAATGCATTAGGGATATGAGAGCATTGTAGAGCATATGAATTTAGATTGCAGCGTTTTGCTTGAGGACAAGCCAAGGTTTAAGTCTGGGGGTGTGATGTGCGTAGATTATATACACTTGTTTAGCATGTTTTGACACACATTCATATATTTTGCACATGCTTTGTCTACGTATTTTCATACTTCTAGCTTTCCTTTTAGCATATTTATTCTTTTTGTTTGGAGATATGCTTTTATGCATTTTCTGTACACAGGAGTCAAAATTGGTGAAGGTTTCGTGTTTAAAGGCCAAATCCGCAAGTGAAGCAAAGGAGGAAGACACCATTCTTGTACCTCACACGACCCTACCATGGGGGGTTGCCCAGGCCGTGTGTAGTTCCTTGGCCATGTGGATACACCAGAGATGGAAGTTGCCACGGCCGTGTGAACCTCACACGACCGTGTAAAGATTTGAAGCCGGATGGAGCCCTGGCTGTGTACACCACACGACCATGTGAGATTTCCAGAGACCAAGAAGGCCCTGGCCGTGTACATCACACGACCGTGCAGGATTTCCAGTGAGCAAGAGGGCCCTGGCCGTGTACACCACACGACCGTGCCAGGTTTCCAGAGGCGGAGCCAGTGCAGGCCGTGTAGATCTACACGACCGTGCAAGGGGTGTATTGGCAAAAGCAAGCCACGACAGTGTACCACACATGGCCGTGTAAGGTTGGCAGAGAAGGAAATGGCTCTGGCCGTTTGAACCTCACACGGCCATGCCTCGGGGCCGTGTGGCGCCCGAACCCCACCTCTATATAAAGGTTTCTTCAAGATTTGAAGGGGGATCTTCTCCCTTTTGGGGGGAATTCAAGATTTAGGCGTTCCTCCACCTTCTTGGAGGGATTCCGGTGATTCTATGGGAGGATCTTCAACGTTTCGACTCAGAGGAGCGAGGATTGGATCCGAAGACGGTCTTCATCGTAGATAAGCTTTTCTTCCCTATCTTTCTTGGATTTGGGGATCAAGATGTTTATCTTTTCTTCTTCTTTTGGATTCTTTCTTTGTTCCATGGATTAGATCTCTTGTTCTAGGATGGAGGGATTATTTGTAATGGAAATTTGATGTAAACTCTTGTGGATTTGCTAAAATAACTATTTCTATGATTTTGCCCTGTTTTGTATCTATTCTTTCTAGTGTGGATTGTTGTGATTAGGACTTAATTACCATGCTTGATTGAATGTTTGAATATCTTGTGGATCTTGTATGGATTGCTTCTCATTCAATTTTCTGAGGGACGTTCATGACAGGAACATGTCCGTGTAAGGACATTTGAGGGGTAATCTTGAGAGGGAAATTAGGTATTTCAAGAGGGTTGGATGGATTGGATGCATTAATCTTTATATCTAATGAGGTTGAGAAGTAGTGATTTCTATGTTGATTTTCCGAGGGACGCACGTAACAGACAAGCCCGTGTAAGGACAACATAGGGTTCATTCCTAATTGATCGCATTTAGATATATTTTAGTCCTAGGCCGGTTGTCTATTGCAAGAGGGAACCGACAACCTTCTACAAGCGGTGGACAATTGAGAAATAAGATTTGGTAGATCATTACATTGAATAACATTACAAAGAAACCGAAACTCCTAGAACATACCTTTATCATTACCCTTATTCTTGTTTCTTATTCTTTTATTTCTTTATTTACCTTTCATAGTTACACTTAGACTTTGTAAATCAATTGATTGGTTGTTTAGCTAACTCGCTTTGAGACATCTTTAGAGCTTATTCTAGTCCCTATGGATTCAATATCTTTTATTATTACTTGCGACATATCCGTACACTTACGGAGGTCAACACATTCCCCGGAAGAGGGAACAGTAGGCGTCGGTTCGACCTAGGGTTTTCGACAGGAAATCCGAAGTCAGAATCGGACAGTCCGTGACTATCAAACCTTTTTATTATTATGTTTATTGTGTGTGCTAACTTTGTTTTGCAGGATATGTGGTTGGTTTGTGGACTAACATGTTTTGCAGGGACAAAGGAACAAGATCAGCCTTGGATGAACAATACCCGAGGCGCCCTTATGGAGCTTGAGGCGCCTTGGGTGCAAGGAAGAAGTTGCACTGGAAGCCACATTGGAGGCGCCCTCATGGAGGCTTGAGGCACCTCAGATGGTAGGCTGGAGGCGCCTTTAAGAAGATAGACGAAGATTTCTTCTCAGCTCATCCATGCGGCTGACTTGGCACTGTGGAGGCGCCCTCAAGGGGCTTTGAGGCACCTCCAATAGCCTATTTAAGAAGATCTCGTCCAGCAGCTTAAGTGATCAATTAACAAGCAATCCTTCTGCAACAAGCTGCTAAAGAGATATTCCGACTAAGCTACGACAAGTCCCCGATAACCTGGAGCTGCGATTTTATGTTTTATTGTTGTCGGTATAAGTTTCCTCTACATTTAATTGTAAACACTTATTGTACTAAATTTGCGATATTATAGTTGTTGCCCACCGAAAGCGATCAACGATTGTGGGCCTTGGAGTAGGATTCACCCAAGGCTTCGAACTAAGTAAATCTTGGTGTCTTTGTGTGTTGTCTTTATTTCTTATTCCGCTGCTTTACTCGTCGAGTTTTTCGAATCTGAAATGCGTGAAAGCCATGAGTGCTATTCACCCCCCCTAGCGCTTCTCGATCCAACACTTCTGTGGTCAAGAAGACTCTCCAGCAGTAGCTCGTGGACCTTGGTTCATATCTTCTCTTTTCTGTCCAGTAATCTGATGCTTCTGATTTGGAAGTTTATTTTGGGACGTCTTCTTATCATTTCTTTTCTCCCAAGACACCTATTGTTGAGTCATATCTATAAATATGACTCAATCTAACACTTCTAGATAAGTGTGTTACGCTCCGCAAGTGTACGAAAATGTCGCAAGTAATATAAAAGATTATCGTATCCATAGGGACTGGAATAAGCACTAGAAATGTCTCAATGCGAATTAGCTAAACAACTATCCAATCGTTTCAAAAGCAAAGTAAAGGTAAACAAATCTAATCTTAAAGATCAACAAACAAGAGTCTAGTGTTTTGGGTTATGATAAAGGGAGATTCTAGGAGTTTCGGTTTCTTTGTAAGATTTCTTGAATGTAAATGGTTCACCAATTCTTATCCCTCAATTGCCAAACATGTAGAAAGTTGCCGGTTCTCTCTTGCAATAGACAACCGGCTACGGACTGAGAAATGTATCTAAGTAGGATTAATTAGACATGAACCTACATTGTCCTTACACAGAAGCGCACCTATTACTATGCCTTCCTCGGATATCAACATAGAAGCCCACAACTCATTAATCTATCAAGATACAAGAAACTAATCACAAGATCCATCCTACTCTCTTGAATACTCCCATTTCCTCTTCAAGATTATCTCTTAAACGTCCTTACACGGGCTTGCACCTGTCACGTGGATCCCTCGGATGATCGAGTAAGAGTTTATCTTTACAAAGTCCACAAGAAATCCAAACAATCAATCAAGAATGAGAATTAAGCACAAATCACCATTAATCATTCAAGATCTAATTGATACAAGCAAGTCAATGTCATTGAAACAAGAAAATGGCAAATCTATAAGAGATTACATCAATCCATCATACAAATACTCCCTTAATCCTAGAATACAAGACCTACTCCATGAATCGAGGAAGAAAACCCGAAGAAATAGAGAATACAAGCATTTCTTAAATCCCCAATCCAAGAAATCAAGAAGAGGGGGAAAGAGAAAACTTATCTACGAAGAAGCCTCGTCTTCGGATCCAATCCTCGCTCCGGAGTCGAAATCGTCGAGATCTCCCTTAGAATCGCCCAGAAATCCTCCCAAGAATGGGAGGAAACCACCAAATCTTGCCTTCTCCCAAAGGGGGAGAGATCCCCTTTCAATTCATGAAGAAGGGTTTAAATAGAGGAGGGAATCGGGCGCCACACGGCCCCGTGACACGGCCGTGTGAGATTCACACGGCCATGTCCAGTTCCCTCTCTGCCAAAGCTGCACGGCCGTGTGACTCCATACGGCCAGAACCCTTCTGCTCTCTGGAAATGCTACACAGCCGTGTGGTGCACACGGCCACAGCCTGCTTAGTCTCTGGAAATGCTACACGGCCGTGTGGTGCACACGGCCGCAGCCTGCTTGGTCTCTGGAAATTTCACACGGCCGTGTAGATCCACACGGCCATGTAAGGCTTCTACTCTGGTTGGCTTCAAATCTTGACACGGCCGTGCGAGGTTCACATGGCCATGTCATCTTCCTCTTCTGTTGGTGCCAAACTCCACACGGCCTGAGCTCCATACCAGTGCATGGCCGTGTGAGGTACACGGCCCGGTGCTTTCTCCCTTTGTTTCCTCTAATGCATGCCCAAAGATGTAGATTCTTCACCAAATCGACTCCTGTGTACAGAAAATGCACAAAAAGCAGATCTCCGAACCAAAAGAGTAAATATGCTAAAAGGAAAGTTGGAAGTATAAAAATGCATAGATCAAGCATGCTCAAAATATGTAAATGTGCATAAAAACATGCATAAAAGAGTATATAATCTACGCACATCACACCCCCAGACTTAAACCTTTGCTTGTCCTCAAGCAAAATGCTGCAGTCTAAATTCATATGTTCTACAACACATTCATAAAACCCAGTGCACTTTCCTAACTCTATCAAAAGGTTTCATTAACAAGCATGATCATGGAAACAAGTAAAGTATGGTTCAAGCATAAGAATCTTGTGCGCAGTGTAAAAGTAACTCAACACCCTTCAAGTTTCAATCCATGTCCTAGTCAAGTCGTCATCAAATTTGAATTCCTAGTGTTCCCAGTGAAAGACAAGTAACCAGTGATAGACACTTACTCACCATTCACTTGGTTCATATTTCTCAACTAACCCAAGGTCTCAAAGGTGTGCTCAATCTCAAGAGAAGCTAAACAGTCATTTCCCCAGTAACCTAACTCGGTCTCAAAGGGGTGACTTGCTAGATTCCACTCATGACAACTGTTTTTTATATCCCTTATTATTCTTTTATTTATTTTTTTCTTTTTTTTTAGGTGTTTGCATTGTGCAAAACTTATTCACAAATGTACCTTTAGCACACATGTTGGGATATTTTGATTTTTCCAAATGAGCTTTAATGATTTGAGCCTCATCCAGTAACCAAAATGAAAGTTGAGAAATCACCATGGAAACCAAGTACTAAGCAAACAAGATGAATCATGACTATTTCAATGACATCAACTATTCAAGCGTCAAGCACAAGTGTAGTGAAGATAAAATCCTTAAGGTTGAACCAAAACTAAAACTCATTATCATAAGATTCTTAGCTTATTAATGCTTCCCAAGATAGAAAAAAGAACTACACAAAGTTTACTACTAGCATCATTCGAACATCATGAATCAAGACAATAATCGTGCTAACATTTCACTTGAATCCAAGAAAGCATATAAGTGAAGATTTGATGTTCTCAAAATTTTTTTTGCCATGATTATTTCAAAAACAAGCACAAGCAAAATAAAGCAACAAGCAATGAAAATAAGAACCAACATGAAAAACTAACAAAAACTAAAAACTGAAAACCAAACTAAACAATACATGACACCCCCCCCAGACTTAAACTTTTCATCGTCCCGATGAAATCAGTATGGTGGAGGAGGTGGAAGATCAGGAAAATCAGGGAAGGAAGATGCAAAATCTTTAACAAACCATTTAACTTCGTTTCTTAAAAAATTATGATATTCAAACAATTTATCAATATCATCCTACACAAATCTCATACAACCTCTAAGATCTTCATGAAATTCCATTTTAGCCCTATAAGCATTCATCATTTTAGAAATCTTATCACACAATTCTCTTTCACTCTTGAAACAATCTTGTAGCTTTTTAAACAGTTCCTCCTCCATAAGCTTCTTATCTTCAAGAAATTCATTAGTTGAATCTAAATCACTATGAATATTCTTTAAAGCAGAATTAAGTTCTTGAAACATAAAACTACGAATCTCTTGGTTACCCTTAGAAACATTTTTTTGAGTAAAAGTTGACAAAGCTCTAGATTGTTGCCTAGCTAACTTTAAACACCAATTCTCTTTATTATGAATTGTAGTAAAATCATGATTGGGCAATTTTAAAGGGAAACCATTTTTAATGACTAAACTAAATCCATGCTCTTCATGCTTAATCATTTTCATTGCTAAACATGAATTGAAATCCAACGTACAAAAACTCTCCACCACCTCTAATTCACTCAAATCACATCCTAATACTAAGGCCAATTGAGTAAGTAATCCCCCCAAAATAATAGGCGTGGTAGAATTTGATTTCCCTAATTTTGCCAAATGTCTAAGAAAGAAATAACCAGAATTAATTGGAACATTTTCGACCATTGCCCACAAACAATACAAATCTACAAGTCTTACCGATCCCTCTTTGTCCTCCCTTCCAAATATAGTGTTTTTCATGACCAAATAAGCATATTTAAAAATAGGATTGATAATTTGGCAAACTCTGGAATTATGAGGATCAAATAACGGTTGTTCAGAACTTTGTTGCCAAAAATGTGAATTCTCAAATTGGGGCAAAATCACACACACATCATTCTTTGGCAACTCATAACAAGTATTAAAATCTCTCAACGTCCATTCATAATTTTCATTAAGCAACCGAAATTTACACTTCCCCCCTCCTTGAACATTATCAACTTCTATTGAGCTTAAAAATTCAAAAACAATTCTAGGATAAGTAGGATATCTCATGTTCACTAAACCACTCCATCCTATCCTTTCAAATAGCCAAACTAAATCATCCTTAAACCCCAAAGTTTCTAAAGTTTCAACATCAAGAAACCTAGTGCCTAAAAGAGGTCGTTTACATAAGGATGAATATCTATACCGTTGCTCATCACTAGAGAAAACAATACCAAAGTCATTAGAAATACCTTTAAAGCAAACATTCCTCTCCTTTCTTGCAACCACCTTCTCCTTCCCTTTTCTTGTGGCCGAAGTCTCCTCAATCATGTTTTCCATGGAAGAAAATCAAATCTCCTAAAGAAGAATGAGAAGGAAAAATTGGAAGAAGTAATTCAATCCTTTAGAAATGGGGAGATAGGGAAAAGGAGCAAGCGGCGGTACACGGCCGTGTGCCGCCCCCACCCCGTGCCCTAATTCCTTAAGAAGATGTGGATCAGGCCGTGTGATATCACACGGCCATGATCATTTCTCATCGCACGGCCGTGTCTGTGACACGGCCCCCTTCCCTTTCTTCTCTGGATTCCAGACACGGGCCGTGTCTGAGACATGGCCCAAACCTCTTCTTTCAGGGGGTTTCTTCGCACGGCCGTGTCCGGGACACGGCCTATTCATCTTTCTCCTCGGGATTCCTTACACGGCCGTGTTCGGGTGGCACAGCCCCCAGCACTTCCCTTTGCTGCAACCTTTGCCAGGCCATGTATAGAACACGGCCGGGCTTTGTTTTGCATCTAATCCTGAAAACAAAAATAAAAAACAAGTAAAAACCAACAAAATGAATTTATACTAGCTAAAAGAATTCAATCTGGAGGGCGAGGTTCAGAAAAATACAACCTTTGTACCTCTTCTATTTTCGTGCCGTGAATATATTTTTTCAGTCGTTGACCATTTACCTTAATTATCCCAAAATCTTTGTTCCAAATATCTATAGCTCCAAAAGGATAAACCTTCTTTACCTCATATGGACCCGTCCACCTTGACTTAAGCTTCCCAGGAAAAAGTTTTAATTTTGAATTGAACAACAAAACCAAATCTCCCACATTAAAGTCTTTACGAAGAATGTGTTGATCGTGCCATTTCTTTGTCCTTTCTTTGTAAGATTTAGCATGCTCATATGCATCCATCCTTAATTCATCAAGTTCGTTCAACTGAAGCTTCCTTTTCTCCCCTGCTTCTTTAAAATCCATATTCAAATTTGCAATTGCCCAATAAGCCTTATGCTCTAGTTCAACTGGAAGATGGCAAGACTTACCATAAACTAATTGAAATGGGGTCATCCCAATAGGAGTTTTATAAGCAGTTCGATATGCCCATAAAGCATCATCTAGTTTCAACGCCCAATCCTTTCTTGAAGTAGATACTGTCTTTTCCAATATGGACTTAATTTCCCGGTTAGATATCTCAGCTTGCCCATTAGTTTGAGGATGATAAGGTGTTGCTACTTTATGCTTCACTCCATATCTTCTAAGTAAGTTTTCAAACTGTTTCTCTATAAAATATGATCCTCCATCACTAATGACTGCCTTTGGCACCCCAAATCTTGGAAAGATAATACTCCTAAATAATTTGATAACTGTTCTCGCATCGCACGTAGGAGATGCCACAGCTTCTACCCATTTGGACACATAATCTACCGCCACAAGAATATACCTATTCCCATATGAAAGAGGAAAGGTCCCATGAAATCAATTCCCCAAACATCAAATAACTCAACCTCAAGAATGTAATTTAACATCGTTTCATTTCTTCTAGTTATATTCCCAGTTCTCTGACATTGGTCACAAGATTGAACAAACAACTTAGCATCCTTGAATAAGGTTGGCCAATAAAATCCTGCTTGAAGAATTTTCGTAATCGTTTTTGAACTACCCAAATGTCCTCCATAAGACGAAGAATGGCAATGAAACAAGATATCTCTAACCTCTTCTTCAGGTATACATCTTCAATAAATCACATCATTGCATTTCTTGTACAGGAGAGGTTCATCCCAAACATAATTCTTAACTTCTGAAAAAAACTTTTTCCTTTGTTGATGAGAAAAATCCGGAGGTAACACTCCACTAGCAAGGAAATTCACAAAATCTGCGTACCAAGGAGTTTTCACACTTGATAAGGCTAGTAAGTGTTCATCCGGGAATATGTCATCAATAGGCAAATCAACATCCACCTCATTTTCTGACTTTTGAGATATTCTAGACAAATGATCCGCTACTACATTTTCAGCTCCTTTCTTATCCCTAATCTCAAGGTTGAACTCTTGCAAAAGTAAAATCCACCTGATTAACCTAGGTTTAGCGTCCTTCTTTCCAAGTAGATACCGGATAGCTGCATGATCAGTATATACTATTACTCTCGATCCCACTAGATAAGATCTAAATTTATCAATAGCAAATACCACTACCAATAACTCTTTTTCTGTAGTAGAATAGTTTACTTGGGCTGCATCAAGTGTTTTACTTGCATAATGGATCGCATGCAAAATCTTATTTCTTCGCTGTCTCAAAACTGCTCCTACAGCAAAATCACTAGCATCACACATTATTTCAAAAGGAAGATCCCAATCAGGTGCTTGAATGACTAGAGCTGTTGTAAGAGCACTCTTAATTTTATTGAAGGCTTCAGTACATTCGCTATCAAAACAAAACTCAACATCTTTAATCAACAGATTAGTTAATGGCTTGGAAATCTTTGAAAAGTCCTTAATAAAGCGTCTATATAAGCCAGCATGTCCTAAAAAACTCCTAACTCCTTTTATATTGATGGGTGGGAGTAATTTGTCTATTACTTCCACTTTTGCTGGATCTACCTCAATACCACACTCTGAAATTTTATGTCCCAAAACTATTCCTTCCTTAACCATAAAATGACATTTTTCCCAGTTCAACACTAGGTTTGTATCTTCACACCTTTTTAGAACAGTAGAAAGATTTGACAAACAAGAATCAAAGTCATTCCCATAAACTGAGAAGTCATCCATGAAAACCTCCATAATTTTCTCTATTAAATCTGAAAAAATTGCCATCATGCACCTCTGAAAAGTGGCTGGAGCATTACAAAGCCCAAATGGCATCCGACGATAGGCAAAAGTACCATAAGGACAAGTAAAAGTAGTCTTCTCCTGGTCTTGAGGATGAATCGGAATTTGAAAAAATCCAGAATATCCGTCCAAGTAACAAAAATAAGAATGTTTAGCCAATCTTTTAAGCATTTCATCAATAAATGGTAAAGGGAAATGATCCTTCCTTGTTTCTTTATTCAACTTCCGATAATCAATGCACATTCGCCACCCCGTCACTGTTCGTGTTGAAATAAGCTTATCTTCTTCATTCTTGATAACAGTCATCCCTCCTTTTTTTGGAACCACGTGGACTGGACTCACCCATGCACTATCCGAAATTGGGTAAATAATCCCCGCATCAAGTAGTTTAATCACTTCCTTCTTTACTACCTCTTTTAAATTTGGATTTAGTCTCCTTTGATGCTCAATTGAGTTCTTGTACCCCTCTTCAAGTAAAATTCTATGCATACAGAGAGATGAACTAATCCCTTTTATATCATCTATTGTATATCCAATGGCCTTTCTATGCAACCTTAACTCATCCAACAGTCTCTTTGTTTCAAACTCATTTAACCGAGCATTAATTATAACTGGATAAGTAGAATTCGGCCCAAGAAATTCATACTTAAGATTTGGGGGTAATGGTTTAAGTTCAAGTTGAGGTGGTACTATTTCTGGAAAAACTGGCTCTTGTTCTATCAACATAGTCTCCTCCTCAGCCAAGCTTTCTTCTAACAACTCTTCATTGTCTAAAGACAGATCTTCCTCCTTATGATCACCAAGACATACCCCCTTTTCTGTTGAAAATCCTTTTTCGCCAAACGTTTTTGATAATGATGCACAACACCAAGGAAATAATGTTTGGAAATCACTTTGATTCAAGATAAGCCCTTTTTCAACATCATCCTTTCCTCTAATGATATCCATTGTCAAGAATGAACTATCTTGCTCTGCCCAATCATTGGAATTTTGCGTGATTCTGCCAACTATCTCAAAAGTTTCTTCTAGACTTTTGTTCAAAAATGATCCTCCAGATGCTAAATCCAGTTGATTCTTATTTGAGAAAGAAAGCCCAACATAGAACAGATGCATAATTAACCATTTCTCAATTCCATGATGTGGACAAGACTGCAGAAGAGAAGAATATCTTTCCCAGGCTTGGTACAATTTTTCTCCATCCAATTGCTTAAAATTTAAAATTTGACTTCTCAAATAAGTAGTTTTCCTTGGAGGGAAATATTGGTCAAGGAATTTTTGCTCTAACTCATCCCATGTTCTGATACTTTGAGACTTTAGAGAATTGTACCATCTTTTTGTAGCACCCTTCAGACTAAAAGGAAAAACAAGCAGCTGAATAATATCAGATGAAACTTCTTCATATTTCAAAGTACAACAATATCTATAAAACTCCATCAAATGGGAATAAGGATTTTCAATCTCCAATCCTCCAAACTGAGTTTTCTGAACCATGGAAATAAAAGATGGTTTGAGTATAAAATTTCTTGCTTGTATGTTAGGGTAAACAATTGCTCCCATTTGTTTTGCAGACTTCGGAGCTCCATAATCTCCTAGTAACTTGCACACCATGTTTAGATATTCTTGTTCTTCGATTCGCTTTTGCAGAATTCTTCTTTTATGGAAAGTTCTATCAATCTCAGGGTTAAAAGGAAAGAATTCCCCTGCAAAGTTAGATCTTCGCATACATAAGAACAAGATAGCAGATGGCAATTCGACACAAAAAGAAAAATAGAAGGATCAAAAATGCAGAATTGAATTTGTACAAAAAGAATTAACAAGAAGTGAAAGTTATACAAGAAAGTAAAAACAGAAATCTACTGATCAGTTACAACTATGCAATATGAAAGAAAAACAAATGTTATGTTTAGTCTAACTCAATTGATAATTCCTAATGTTATAGCGCAGTCCCCGGCAACGGCGCCAAAAACTTGTTATGCTCCGCAAGTGTACGGAAATGTCGCAAGTAATATAAAAGATAATCGTATCCACAGGGACTGGAATAAGCACTAGAAATGTCTCAATGCGAATTAGCTAAACAACTATCCAATCGTTTCAAAAGCAAAGTAAAGGTAAACAAATCTAATCTTAAAGATCAACAAACAAGAGTCTAGTGTTTTGGGTTATGATAAAGGGAGATTCTAGGAGTTTCGGTTTCTTTATAAGATTTCTTGAATGTAAATGGTTCACCAATTCTTATCCCTCAATTGCCAAACATGTAGAAAGTTGTCGGTTCTCTCTTGCAATAGACAACCGGCTAAGGACTGAGAAATGTATCTAAGTAGGATTAATTAGACATGAACCTACATTGTCCTTACACAGAAACGCACCTATTACTATGCCTTCCTCTGATATCAACATAGAAGCCCACAACTCATTAATCTATCAAGATACAAGAAACTAATCACAAGATCCATCCTACTCTCTTGAATACTCCCATTTCCTCTTCAAGATTATCTCTCAAACGTCCTTACACGGGCTTGCACCTGTCACGTGGATCCCTCGGATGATCGAGTGAGAGTTTATCTTTACAAAGTCCACAAGAAATCCAAACAATCAATCAAGAATGAGAATTAAGCACAAATCACCATTAATCATTCAAGATCTAATTGATACAAGCAAGTCAATGTCATTGAAACAAGAAAATGGCAAATCCATAAGAGATTACATCAATCCATCATACAAATACTCCCTTAATCCTAGAATACAAGACCTACTCCATGAATCGAGGAAGAAAACCTGAAGAAATAGAGAATACAAGCATTTCTTAAATCCCCAATCCAAGAAATCAAGAAGAGGGGGAAAGAGAAAACTTATCTACGAAGAAGCCTCGTCTTCGGATCCAATCCTCGCTCCGGAGTCGAAATCGTCGAGATCTCCCTTAGAATCGCCCAGAAATCCTCCCAAGAATGGGAGGAAACCACCAAATCTTGCCTTCTCCCAAAGGGGGAGAGATCCCCTTTCAATTCATGAAGAAGGGTTTAAATAGAGGAGGGAATCGGGCGCCACACGGCCCCGTGACACGGCCGTGTGAGATTCACACGGCCATGTCCAGTTCCCTCTCTGCCAAAGCTGCACGGCCGTGTGACTCCACACGGCCAGAACCCTTCTGCTCTCTGGAAATGCTACACGGCCGTGTGGTGCACACGGCCACAGCCTGCTTAGTCTCTGGAAATGCTACACGGCCGTGTGGTGCACACGGCCGAAGCCTGCTTGGTCTCTGGAAATTTCACACGGCCGTGTAGATCCACACGGCCATGTAAGGCTTCTGCTCTGGTTGGCTTCAAATCTTGACACGGCCGTGCGAGGTTCACACGGCCATGTCATCTTCCTCTTCTGTTGGTGCCAAACTCCACACGGCCCGAGCTCCATACCAGTGCATGGCCATGTGAGGTACACGGCCCGGTGCTTTCTCCCTTTGTTTCCTCCAATGCATGCCCAAAGATGTAGATTCTTCACCAAATCGACTCCTGTGTACAGAAAATACACAAAAAGTAGATCTCCGAACCAAAAGAGTAAATATGCTAAAAGGAAAGCTGGAAGTATAAAAATGCATAGATCAAGCATGCTCAAAATATGTAAATGTGCGTAAAAACATGCATAAAAGAGTATATAATCTACGCACATCAAAGTGTTGGTAGAATATCTTGACATCTTGATCCTAATATATGTCACAAGGCCTTGAGTAAATTAGAACATCTGATCACAGTCTTGAGCTACAAGATGAGGGAAAAATTTAGCTGGTTGGCTAAATTCTGCGTTGTACTCCATCACAGTATGATCACCCTGCTTAAGGTTTAGGAATTCCTGACAACGAGCCATGCATAATGGAGTGGGAAAGTATTACCATTCAAATTCATCTCAAAATAAATACCAAGTGATATGTTCTCTAAAAATCATCTTCTGCATTTTCCACCAAATAACGACCTGATCCTTAGATGGTATGTAGCTAATTTGTCCTTTTCTGTGTCAATTTAAATCATTTCAAATGTATTTTCCATATTATCTAACCAGGCGCAATTAACCGAAGGGTCAAAATATTTATGAAACTGAGTAAATCAATCCTTTATTGACTGAGCCAACAATGGCATGCGAGCTCTATCCTTTACCCAACTAGTAGTAGCAAGGGTGGATACGGTTGGTGATATTTCCTAAGACTATAATTCGTGATCTCTAATAGGGGTTTGATGGGCCTGACCTCCACTATCTGACTCAACATCAGGCATATCTCTACAAAAATTCACCTCTTTAGCAATAGGTTCAGATCCCATCAACTGAATAGGTCATTTTTGTGGTCGACCCATACCATGACCATGAACAGTGGTTGACCCACCACATGATATTCCTATTATAAACAACTAGATAAGTACTAACATAAGTATATATTAACAATTATACAACCTTACCTCCTTTAGATCAAAGATTTCCTGTTGTTGCTAGTCCTAAAACTCAAAAGGTCACATCGAGAAAACAAATTATGAAATCTGAAATACACAAAATAGGCTTCGCAATCTATGGCTCCTATATGAATAAATTATCACACACTAGAGGTATACTTGTCCAACAAAATAGACAAGTTGTGATAAAGGTAGAATACAACATGATAAAAGACCACATAGCTGGTGTAAGCATAAACCTTGCAAGATAACAATATCCAACTATAAAGTATAAAGTGTTGGTGTTGTAAGGTTGCAACCATAGTCCCACATTGAAAACACATGGGAAAGATCATGAGTTTATAAAGAGAAAGATATCTCCATTGGCATGAGGCTTTTTGGGGAGAGCCCAAGAGCAAAGCCATGAGGGCCTAGGCCCAAAGTGGATAATATCATACCATTGTGGGAATATCTAAATTTTTTTGATCCTACAATTGGTATCAGAGCTCGGACTGCTAGAAGGTTTAACCGCCGACTGTGCACAAGAGCTATGGTCTGATTAAGCCATGTGGGTACAATATTGACCTTGAACAAAGAAAGTGGGGGCTCCTATGTTCAGATCAAGAGGACCAGACATCAGGCAGGAAGTCCTAGTTGCGGCTAGGCAAGGAAATCCTAGTAGGTCGGGTGGACCGAGGGGCAAGAAGACCTGGTGGGTCGAGGCACTACAACAAAATTGTTAAAAGACAACACCACAAAGACAACGGTTTTAGAAGGAACTGTTGTTAATTTGGTAAAAGACAACAGTTTTTGACAAAATCGTTGTCTTTGAGCGCCCAAAAAAAATAAAAGACAGCAGTTTGTAAAAACCGTTGTTGTTGAATGACTTTTTGTAAAATCAACAACACCTTTTACAACAGTTTTCTAAAACTGTTGTCTTTAAGTACTTTTTTAGGGGTCAAAGACAACAGTTTATTAAATTGTTGTCTTTGACTTTATTTATTAGCCGTTTTTCTCATTCATCATTTTTGTTGTAGCAATGGTTTGCTTCCCTCTCTCCAAAAATTTTTTGGCGCCCTATTTTCCCCCCTTAGCCTATCCAAACCCTAAACCTCTCTCGTCATGCGATCTTCATACGGCTCTCCTCATACGATCTTGGCGAGTGTGGAAGTATGCCCCTTTTTTAAAACGCGAGGTAGGAACGTGGGTGGTTGCTGCTGCTTGTGCAGATTGCTGGGTGGAGGTGGCGATGGAAGCGGAGGCGACCTCCTCGGTCCTGGGTTCTCTCCGCCTTGGGGGGTCTTCTCCATGATCGCCTTCCAAGTTGCTTCCATAGAGTCGTTCTCCTCCGAGCTCTCCGCCTCCTTGTCCAATGGATCACCGTCGGAATCTGGATCTAGGAGTTTAGGCGTTGCCGGCGTAGGTCGGGGCGAGAGAGGGACGGCTTGAGCAGCGAGAGGATGAGGGGCACTCTCGAAAGACTTGAACTTCACGGCTTCCGTCGCCTCCGGCGGCCCGTGGTGGTGCTTTTGGTCGGAGAGCTTCCATATGATGAGGACGATGAGATGGATGATGACGAAGAGATATGGCGGCGAGAGGCAGGAGCAGAGGGGAGGGGGCAGGACGGCGCCGCTGTCGGTCTGTCGTCATCGTCGACCAAGAGCTGGGCACAGCAGGCTGAGGAGACGTACCAGCTCTAGCTAGCTCTGGTGCTTCAGCTCTGCTCCGAGGCGGCCTGCGCGGAGGACCCTAATTTCTTGGACGCTGCAGATCAGATGGTGCTGCCGGAACGTGCTGCTCCTACTTCCTTGTCCCATCGATTCTGGGTTTGGAGACAGTTTCATCCTCTCTGTACAATCTGAACCGGGCGGCGCAAGTGGCCTTCCCCGGCAAAGAGATACTAGCGAGAGCTAAGAGCGTCTCCTATGCCTTCTTGCGAGAGAAACAAGATGCACACCAGCTGCTCGACAAATGGATCATCACCAAGGATTTGCCCGGGGAGGTAATTGTCCAACTAAAATAGATAAATTTCAGTTTCTACTTGTGTCAAATTAGTACCATATCCTAGTTTGATCAATGGAGCAGGTGGAGTATGCTCTGGATTTCCCCTGGTACGCGAGCCTGCCTCGTGTTGAGGCAAGACTCTACTTGGAGCAGTATGGAGGGGGAAGTGATATTTGGATTGGCAAGACTCTCTACAGGTAAGCTCATCTACTGATCGCAGTTCCTTACTTTAAGCTATCTACTTACTAAACTTGTTTACTTAACTGAATGATTAACTGAAAGAGTGATATGGCAGGATGCCTCTGGTAAACAATGATATGTATTTGGAGTTGTCTAAGTTGGACTTTAACCATTGGCAAGCTCACCATCAGCTGGAGTGGCTCTATCTTCAAAAGTATGTCAAATATTTCTTATTCTAATTGAGACCTGCATTGGTTCAGTGTTGTACAAGTAGTCAACCTATTCAAGTTTCAATTGTGTGGTTCCACTCAAGGTGGTACGAGGAGGCAGGCCTTGGATGGCATGGTGTGAGCAGAAGAACCCTGTTGGAGGACTTCTTCTTAGCAGCCTCTTGCATATTCGAACCCGAACGCAAGACTGAGAGGTTGGGTTGGGTTCGAACCCTGGTTTTCTCGAAGGCCATTTCAGCCTACTTTGGCAGGGACTCATGCACTGATACTATGAGACAAGCACTGATACTGAACTTCCTCAATGCTGATGACTGCTACAGCAATGAGCATGGCACCAACAGGTCAGTGCTAAACGCCATCCCATTCAAATTTAAGAATAAAAAACTCTCGAAACATGTCAGTGTTAGGCACCAACATTTCAGCCTACTGTTCTGTCTGAATTTACTAATGGTGGCAATTATTATGTGCACGCGTGTTATGCATCCCCAGCCTATTTCTTTGGAGGTGGTGAATTGTATTGAAGATTGCTTGGTCACTGCACTTATATGCAATCTTTTGTTCCTAGCTATATAAATGTCATTTCTGTTGCATTCTTCATGTTATGATCAGGCTGTCAAAGACTGGAATGATTACTCCACGTATGTGAATCAATGATACAACCATCATATTCAGGAACAATCTATCTGAGTGGTCAATGAAACTGAGAACTCTCAGGAGGCCTTACAAGTTCCTGACATTATTTTGCGACAGCATGCGGAAAAATAGTATGTGAATTTCCTTCTAGTCATTTATTGTTGAAATTATGGATTACATAATTGTGGGTTTATTTGTTGCATTCTGATAGTTACCAAAATACATTTTTAGGGAATGTCTTCTTGTGAGACAATTATTTTTTCAAAACAATCCTAAAAACTTTATTGACCTTGGTGGTGGAGTTATGGGATACGGAGGTTTTCCTTCTAATTTGAGGACTTCACAAGGAGGTCTTTCGAGTATTGGTAAGAACTTACAATGTCTCTACACCTTTGCTATTTTCTTTTGCTTGCATTGCCATTCAATCACTTTATTGTTTTAAAAATATTATTATCTTTCTTATTTGTTGAACATAGATGTCTCTACTACTATGACTGTGTGTCCTGGACTATTGGTTGGTTTTCTACTTGCAAATCAAAATGTCAAGGATGCATACCAACTGGACTGAAACAAGGTGATTAATAATTTGTTCTTTATTTTTATTTTCTAGGTTATTGAATGCCTATATATAATATACCTATTGAGGTAACTTATTTTAGCTTGCTTGTTTCATTCTTCATATCGTGTCTACTAAAATTATTTTTTCACTGTTTGTTGTTGCTAAGCTAGAAGAGTTTTGAAAATTCGAGAGTGAAGACAACTCATACAAATCAAGAATTTAAAATCATTGGGATAAGTGGAAAGCCTTGCAAAGATGAAACCTAACTAGTTGAGGGGATAATGACCTTGTTTTGGATATTTTTATTTTCTAATATATGTTTATATTTTGCAGGTTCTATTGACAAAGTTTCCTAGCGTGCCACCAACGTTCCAAGTAACATCAAATGTTGTCCAGGATTTGACAACATACATATTATTTTGCAGGTTCTGTCCTTCATTGGCCTATTTCCTATGCAGACATACATAATCAATTAGTAGATTGGATGAGTGGTGCATCAATTAATCAATTAGTTTTGGTGCCAAGTTGCAATGGGTAATGAACATCTTTAATATTATTTTCAATTGACTATTTTAGTGAATTATATGCACTAATTTTGTATTTGTGTGTAGTTTCCATTGGAATTTGATTGCCATTAAACCTCATAAGGAGATTGTTTATGTGTTGGATTCTTTAAGTCATCGCATTTGTGATGAAGATTGGAAATATGTTATGGAAATGTGAGTTTATATATGCTTTTTATTATGTATTTAATTTAGTCATAAAACACTTATATATCAACTATGTTGAATGTATATATGAAGGGCGTTAAGATTATTTAATTCGAACAATGGAAGGAAAGGAAGAAAGCATGTACAATGGGAAGTAATCAAGGTATGGGTACTTCTATTTCAATCAAATATTTTAATGTGTATATTTAGCATTAACAATATGAATTGCCTCTAACGTAGGCTCTTAGGCAGCCAGATGTGAAATAATGTGGTTATTACGTGATGAGATTTATGAGACAAATTACTGAAGAAATTGCAATGATCGAGGGGGATACACTACCATCAATAGTAATATTATCTTTATCATCTCAAATAATTAGAAGTTATTTAGTTATTATTTTTTCCAATTAATTATATTTTGTTCTTTAAGATCATATAATTTATGTGTGTTCACAGTTCACAAAAGCGGAATACTCTCAAGAAGAAATTGATGAAGTGCGCTCTGAAATAGCCGAATGCATACAAGATCATATTTATGAATAGGTATATACATGAGTTCATCTTATTGCATTTGACAATGATAATATTCAGTTAAATTGAAACAAATTGGCAATGTTTCAACATAGGAAACCAACGTCTATTTTTTAGGATCTGCTATATGAAAATACTATATGAGAAGTTTAATTTACAGTATATCACAATGAAGAAAATAATAAACCTTGTTAGCCAGTTGTTGTTATATACTTTACAAACTCTAAAGCTCTATATTACTGGAGACTAGCTAGACTTCTTGTTGTTGAATTGGATTAAAATCATGTGATTTTTATTTTCACAGGAAGTAAAAGGGTGTTTAATATTAATAAGTCAAGAGCAGCTTATTAAGAAAAACAGAAACTCAAGCTGAGAAGGAATTTGAGCAATACTGAACAATTCAAGAACTATAATCGGAAACTAAATTGTTTAGAATTTTGTATCCAGTATTAAGACTGGGTACCCAATTTGGAAATTATTGTGTTCAAGATTAAATTGAAAGAAATGTGATGTGAGAATCATTATGTGACCGAATGGTAAAAGGAGATCAGAAGTTAGCTAGATTGTAGAATTATAGTATTGTAGAATCTGAATATAGAAGCCAATTTATAGGAATCAGAATTGAATTGCAGAATGGAAGGGGTTATAGGTTCATAAATTAGCAAATTAAGGAAACAATTGGAAAAGAACTTGAAGTCTTAGTTTTGGAACTGAAAACAGTGAAGACAACATTTGCAGTATAGTGCAAATTCTATGCAGTGCAGATTCTGTGCAAGTCTTGTAAAGGCTGAGAATTGAATTGAAATGAAGGAAGTATACTTTAACTGAGAATTAATGAAATGTTTCCCTAGGCATATATCTAAGGAAATCAAGCTCAGGTTTTGAGAACATTAGAAAAAAAATCAGCTTGAATAATATTGAGATTTTGAGATAAGTTTGATGTAATACAATGGAAACCAAAATATAGTTTGTCTTATTAATTTGTTGTTGTTGTTTGTGCCTAGAAAGAAGTATTGTTACCATATTCAATTGTGTACAGTATCTTTGTCATCATCATCTTTATGCCATTTACTTTGGGGAAATGACTTAACTTGCAATCATATGCTATTTACTTCAGGGAAAAGATAATGACCATACCCAGAAAGGAGAAGAAAAGAGAAGCTAGGAGGGAGGAGAAAGCACAGGGTGTTTAGAAAGCATATATAAACTCTGCATAATACCTCAGGGAAAAGACTGCAGTTCTCGATATGGTGTTTAGAAGATGCACAGGGTATTTAGAAGATGCACAGGTAGAGAAGATTTGATCCAACAAAACAAGATATTTTGGACTTCATATATATGTGTGATATGTTGTTATGGGTACTATTTAGTTTTGTAAACTTTTGTGATGTTTCGATGTTGATGTTTGGTACTTTAATGATGTTTGGATGCTGATGTTTGGTACTTTAATGAAATTTGCACTGGATGATGATGTTTGGATCGGATTGTAGGTTTTTGATATATGATATTTTGTAGATATATTATTTAAATAAAATAATGGTTATTAAATGATGGAAAAAATTTAGTTTTTTATTTATTGTCAAAATATTGTATATTGTACCCAAAGACATCAGTTTAAATATGTGAAACTGTTATCAATGGCATTAAAAGACAACAGTGAAAAATCATTATCAAACTGATGTTAAATAACATTGTTGGCTAAAAAGACAACGGTTTTTAACCGTTGTCAAACCGTTGTCATTGGCTAAAAAGATAACGATTTTTAGCCGTTGTCGTAGACAGTTCAAAACTGTTGTTGAAGAGCCTACTATTAAAGGCATACGTTCAAAGACAACGGTGAAAAACTGTTGTCAATGACAAGACAACGGGTTTTTACCATTGTAAAACTGTTGTCTGTCTTCAAAGACAACGGTTAAAAACTGTTGTCTTTGTCTTCAAAGACAACGGTTAAAAACTGTTATCTTTGAGCACCCCCTTTAACAACACAGCCTTTAACAACAGTCCGAAAGGGGCTACGACAACGGTGAAAAACCGTTGTTGTAAGGCTTTTTTCTTGTAGTGAGGATCGGACATAGGAAGCTTGTGGTCCTTTGTTTGAGGGGGGGGGGGGATTGTTGGTGTTGCAAGGTTGCAACATAGTCCCACATTGAAAATACATGGAAAAGATCAAGAGTTTATAAAGAGAAAGATATCTCCATTAGCATGAGGCCTTTTGGGGAGAGCCCAAGAGCAAAGCCATGAGGGCCTAAGTCCAAAGTGGACAATATCATACCATTGTGGAGATATCTAAATTTTTTTCGATCCTACATAAAGATATATGAAATCTACTCAAGAATACATTGATTAGTCTGCGTGCTGGCACAACTTAAACATAACAAGTAATACAACCAAGATAAAGTACTGAATAGGATCAAAATCAATACACAAGTCAATTTTTATACGAAATGAGACTAGAGACCAAAGTCCAAAGAAAATGCAATAAGAAGTGAAATGGAAAACTCTCGACATGATGTGGGATTGACAGACAAGACCTCCAAGCGACTCTATATATCCTCTATCTACTACTTAGGGAAGGAAGAACATAAACGGGATAGTAAGTCCAAATGACTCAGTATATAATAGAAGATAGTGCATGAACTAAGTGTAAAGAGATCAAAGATATACAATCTCAAAGGTATTATCCACCAACTAAAAATAAAAATAAGAATATATCAACTATATATATATCAACCTGCTCAGCTACATATAATACAATGAGCAATGATAAATAATGATAAACATGGGTACTACACATCATAGGCATGTACTGTTGGTGCTGGGAATTCCGTTCTGTGTAAATCCCCTATACAAAAATTTGTACAAGTATAGGAACTTTCCCTAGCAACTCACATGCTCGATCAAACATGTGTTTGATCAATCAAGCAAGTTCTTGATTGATCAAAGCGCACCTTGATCGAAGCACAAGATCGCTGGCCTCTTGTGTTGGTGTTCAGGATCCATTCAAAGAAAAATAAACTAATTGTGCTATGGAATAAGAATTAGTTGTACCTTTCTTCATATTCTAAGACCTCTTGATCTTTTGCTGTATTCCTCTCCTCTTCCTGGACGTCGTGTGGGCAATGATCTACCAAGACAAAACATCCGAACCTTTTCTTCCTTTCCAAGGCACCTATCACCAAAGAATGCAAAGCAAAAGGGGTGCCTCCTTCTTCTTAAAGTCGCGACCACCAAGGTGGAAGCAAGGATTACCGTCGGCCCTATGGGTTGAAGGTGGATGCTACCTCTTCTCCTTTCTCTCTTCTCTTCCTCTTGTCTTCTTGCCGCCGACCACAAAAGATGTGGAGGCTAGAATTGCCGCCGACCCTAGCAAAAACTGTTAGAATGTATACTAAAAGCCTAGCTTTTTGTATAAACATTTATTTTGAAATGAGAATCACATTGGTCAAATGTCTACATTTAGTTAAATGCAGTTGTCCATTTAATTTATATTGTAAATAACATAGTGTGTGGTATCACACAGAAGATCATGTTATCAGTTCCTTATAAATTATAAATAGAAACTCACAACCAAGATGGATTGGGACAAACTATTGAAATTGTTGTAGTGTAATTTGGTATTAGTCTGTATTGACTATAAAATTACACTAGTATACTATGTGTGTATTGAGCAGGACTGTATGAGGTTATTCAATTTGTACTGACTATATAAAATAATAGAACCTCTGTTATTATGGATGTGCATACTCTTAATCCCGATATAATAACAAGCACATGTACATAGTATTTATTTCTTTAATTTATCAAAGGGTGAGATTTATTCGTTAAATCAATAGGCCCGATAAGTTGAGAAATAATATTATTTATATGGTGTGTTGTTGATTATAGAAGGAAACTATGTCCTATTAATTAGGATGATGATGCCCCCTTGAGGAGCTCATAAGGATTTTCATGTAAACCCTGCATGTGGACTTAGTTTCGACATGACAATGAAGTTGAGTGGTACTACTCTTGGAGCTAGATGTTAATTAAGTGAGTTGTCAGTAACTCATTTAATTAATGGACATTCGATATCTTAAACACAGGGAGATTAACACACTCATGATAAAAAGAAGCCCATAATGTAATATAGGATTGGTACGGTAGTTCAATAATAACTCTTTAGGGGTATGAGTTATTATTGATAAACTTGAGTTGGGTGTTCGGATCGAACACAGGAAGCTCAAGCTCATCAGGAGGCCAAAACCAATTCCTCCTCAAGGTCCCTGTTGTAGCCTCTATGTATAAAGCCTCGTATCCACCCAAGTCATCCTTATGGCCGGCCACATCCTTGCTTGGTGCCCAAGCAAGGGGCCGACCACCCCTTGCCTGGTGCCCAAGCAAGGGGCCAGCTAAGATGGGTTTAAAAGTGAGTTTTTAATTTTTTAAATATTTCTTTTTGTAGCCATATACAATGTTTTAAAAGAGAGATTTTAAATTTTAAAAACTTTCCTTTTTTGAAGCCATGGACATGGTTTTAAAAGAGAGTTTTAAATTTAAAAAATCTTTCCTTTTGTAGCCATCTACAATGGGTTAAAAGAGAGATTTTATTTTTGTTAAAACTTTTCTTTTTTGTAACCATGATTTAAAAGAGAGATTTTAATTTTAAAAATCTTTCCTTTTTGTAGCCATCTACAATGTTTAAAATTGGAATTTTTAATTTTAAAACTTTCCTTTTATAGCTATCCACAATAGGAAATTTAAAAGAGAGATTTTAATTGTTGTTAAAATCTTTCCTTTTTAGCCATTACCAAGGATTATAAAAGAGGATAAATGGTGCCTTAGAGGAAATAATCATCTATACAATTTCTATTCCTCTTCTATTCTCCTTGTGGTCAACCCCCTCATATTATTATTCTACCCTTGCTTTCTCACCTAAGGTTGGCGGCATCAAGAGGCTTCAACCATCTTGTGGCTAACTAGTTGCAAGGAAGAAAGAAGAATAAGATGTGGTGTTCCTAGCTTTGATCCCTTGGTGGCTGAAAGTCTTGGAAGTAAGAAAGACTTGGGTGGTTTTTGCGTCTTGGTAGATCGTCGCCCACACGACGTCCAAGAGAAGGAGAGGAATACAACAGAAGATCAAGAGGTCTTTAAGCTACAAAGAAAGGTATAACTAGTTAATCGTTTCCGCTGTGTACTAGTTTATTTTTCCTTTGTATGAATCCTAAAATACCAACACAAGAGGCTAGCGATCTTGTGCTTTGATTGAGGTCTCTGTAGTTTAACCTAGGGTTTATTGTAAGGAGTTTAAATATTCAATTTCTTTGAAAGACTTTGACTAGGAAGTGGTGGATGATCCCATACCCAAGAAGGCCAAGTGCCTCGCCAACGACTTGGAAGCCAATCCTTTAAATAGATATTTAATCAACTTCTATAATATGATTTAACTTCTGATGAACACATGGGTTGAACTTGAATTAATAATGTTAAGTTTCATTTGCAATCTAAGTTTAACTTCTGAAAAGCACATGGGTTGCTAGGAAAAGTTCTGTGCTTGTATAAATTTTTGTACAGGGAAAACAGAACGGAATTCCAAGTAGCACTAACAATTGGTATCAGAGCTAGTTTTCTGTCTCTGTGTGTTTAATTTTCAGTTAAATTATATAATTTTCATACATAAATTTAGGCAGGATAATAGTAGGATGTGCAAATAGATTGACTCTGTGGTTACAGGTATCCTAGTTCCAACTATTATGGCCCTATTGTGTTTGTGTGTGATTTGGACCCTTGGGTATGTCGAGGGAATTTTATGTGTGTGCATGATTGTAATTATTAAATACAGTAGAAGCTGTATTAGTTTTAGGATTTTACATTCTGTTCGATATAGATTACATGTACATTTTCTTGTGAAATATAGGATCGATAAATGTAAAATTTTATTTTTGTCGCGGATCGTATCCTTGCGAGGCGTGGTGCTATTTGAGGACTAGAGGCGCAGCGGAAAAGGAAGCAAGATAGACGCGACGATATGACCCGTTGGCGGAGGCTAGGGTTGGTGGCACACGGAGGATGGCTATGGATGATGCCATAATAGTTGAAAAATTATTTTTCATATTTATTGCCTTTTATGCTATTTATATGTGTTGTGTGTGTGCATGTTAAAATTCCTCATTTTAAATAACTAAGTGGGAGAAGAATTATTTAAATTCCACAGTCTCCATTACTGGTTTGTAAGTGATGCATTCAAACCTGCGCGTTGGCTTTGAGTGCCTTCCTCCACATTAGATGAGTTTGTTTGCGGATCACTAGATCAAACTCCCTTTATGGATGATTATAGGAAATTATTTAGATTTGTGTGATCTTCTCCATCTGAAGGGGCACAATCCTATTTAATAGACTAAGTATCAAGTAATGATATACACTTAGGTGCATTTAATAGTATCCTCCCCATCGGAGTCACTGCTATTATTTGTGTGACCGAATAAAAATCAACTATTAATTTTATTTGTCATAAAGTTAGGTTGACAAGATAATAAAATTAATGGGTAACCCCCCTCTTATAAATGCTTGAATTTGTATACGTCCACACTATCATGGCATACAAAATTCACGGTGTTTTGAGGCATTGGTGAATTTAAATGATATTGTTTGAGTAATCAATATTATTTTAAATTCTAAAGTTTTGACCAAATATTTTGTGATTATTAGGATTTCAAATGGCTTTCAATTCTCTTGCTGTTATATTGAAAGAAAATAAACTTACTGGTCTCAATTACATTGATTGGAAATGAAACTTGGACATTGTCTTAACTGCTGAAGGTTACAAGTTTATACTTTTTGAGATCTGTCCAAGCCTACCTAATAGCGATTCTAGTGAAGAGGAGATTGAGTATCATAAGAAATGGGTCAGGGCAGATGAGATGGCACAGTGTTACATTTTGGCTTCTATGTCAAATATGCTGCAACATCAACATCAGGCCATGCCTACCGCTTATGACATGATGCACAATCTCAAGGAACTCTTCGGACACCAGAATTGGGCTGCTAGGTAGGAGGCTATGAGAAACTTGATGACGACCACCATGACTGAGGGAACACTCGTAAGGGATCATATCCTCAAAATGATGGCTCTTTTGAATGAGATGGAAGTCCTTGGAGCAGAAATCGATGGGGAAACCCAGGTTGATATCATTCTCCAAATGCTGCCTAAAAGTTTTGAGCAGTTCCGCCTGAACTGCAACATGAACAAAAGAGTTTATTCATTGGCGGAACTTCTGACAGAACTTCAAGCAGCAGAAGGGCTATTTCGTCAAAGTTCTCAAATTCACATTGCTGAAAATGTTTCTGCTTCTAAGCCGAAAGGCAAAAAGAAGAAAAAGAAACAAGTTGGTTCAGCAAAGAAAGTGAATCGATCTCTAGGGACTGGGCTGCATGCATGTGTGAAGAAGCCGAAGGGCAAGTGCTTCACATGCAGCAGTCTGGACATTGGAAAGTGGAATGTCCTTGTAGAAAGGAGAACAATAAAGGTCTATCTTATACTCTAGTGGTTGAAACATATTTAGTGGTGTTATCTACTGGTACATGGTGTGTA
This sequence comes from Zingiber officinale, assembly GCF_018446385.1. NCBI lineage: Eukaryota > Viridiplantae > Streptophyta > Magnoliopsida > Zingiberales > Zingiberaceae > Zingiber > Zingiber officinale. Next base: position 40,327,777 of record NC_055994.1, read on the forward strand.
AATACGGGAGCCACTAATCATGTATGTAATTCATTGCAGGGGTTCCAGGAAACTCGATGACTATATAAAGGGGAGATTACCATCTACATGGGCAATGCTATAAAAGTGGCGGCTGTTACAGTGGGAGATATTTATTTATCTTTTGATAGAAATAAAAAATTAATTTTGAGAAATTGTCTTTACGTACCATGTTTTAGAAAGAACTTGATTTCAGTTTCTAAACTATTTATGGATGGATATTCTGTTTCTTTTGATGACAAAGTAGTTGTCAATAAAAATAGGGTAGTTATCTGTTCTAGTACATTGGTTGGTAATTTGTATACTCTAAATCCAATAACTCCCACGATACAACAAATGGAAATTAGTTACACATCTTCTAATTTTAATAAGAGAAAGCAACCTTCAGAAATAAACTAAACATATCTTTGGCATCTAAGGCTTGGTCATATTAACTTGAGTAGGATTCAAAGGCTAATAGCCGATGGACCTTTGGGTTCATTAGAGGTGGAAAATTTTCCAACCTGCGAATATTGCTTGGAAGAAAAATGAACAAGAGACCTTTTAAGGCCAAGGGGTATAGAGCCAAAGATGTGCTGGAATTGGTTCATTCTGATTTATGTGGACCTATTGTTGGTTGCTATTCGGAAGATCGTACCGGTTCCACTATACAAAAATTTTGTACAAGTGTCGAACCTTTCCTACTAACCTATTGTGTTCTTTAGAAATTAAATTCGGAATCACAAATGGAACTTAACATTATTGATTCCAAATTTAACTTATTTGTTCTTTTAAGTTCAGACTTGGATCACAAACGGAACTTAACATAATTGATCCAAGTCCACCCATGTTACAAAGTCGATTAAATATTTATTTCGGAAATTGGCTCCCAGGTCAAACATGGCGAGGCACTTGGCCTTCTTGGGTATGGGAACATCCACCACTGCCTCGACAAAGCCTCTTAACGAAATTCAATATTTAATTTCCTTATAGTAACCTTAGGTTTAACTATAAAGAACAATCGAATTACAAGATCGAAAAAGAAAAGAAACACAAATCAAAATGCAAATTCGAAACCTAGAATCTCTAGCCTCTTGTGTTTGGAATTCATACAAAGAAAACTAGTATGATGCGGAAAACAATTACTAGTTATACCTTTCTTTGTAAGCAACAACATCTTGATCTTCTATCGTATTCCTCTTCTTATCTCGGACGTTGTGTGAGCAAAGATCTACCGAGATGAGAATCCACCAAGCCTCCTTCTTCCTTCTTCCAAGTTTCGGCCAAGCAACCTTCTCCAAGAAAAAACAAGTCTCGGCCACCAACCAAGCTCCAAGAGATGCAAGAGCAAAGCCTTCTTTCTCTCCTTCTTCTCCTAGCAAGAACCGGCCACCACAAGAACTCCAAGAATGGGATGCACCGGCCACTAAAGAAAAAGAGAAAAAGAGAAGAGAATAGGGCCGACCACACACCAAGGAAGAGAGGAGAAACTATAGAAGATATGTTATAAGGTGAGACACCTCTACCCCCTCTTTTATATTCCTTGGTCTTGGCATATAAGGAAATTTAATTATAATTAAAATTTCCTTATTCTCCTTGCCATTGGTTAATAAGGAAAATTTAATTAAAAATTCCTTTTAACCCTTTACATGGACGACCACCTCATGTGCTCCAAATAAGGCAAGTTTAAAACACAAAAGTAAAACTTCATAATTTGTTTCCGAAAATTTTTAACATAAAAATTTCTCTAATAAATTTTCCCTTCATGGTTGGTTATAAAAGAAAATTTTATAAAAATCTCTCTATTAAAACATGTGGATGATTTCCAAAAAGGAAAGTTTTCTTTAAAATTAAAATCTTCCTCTCAATCTACAAATAAGGAAAGATATCAAATCTTTTCTCAATCTTTTGTAGAAACTATAATAGGAAAGATTTAATTTTAAAACTCTCTTTTATATCATCAAGATGGTTACAAAAAAGGAACGTTTTATAAAAAATTAAAATCTTCCTTTTAACTACAAATAAAGAAAGATATCAAAACTTTCACTTAATCTTTTGTAGAAAGCTATAAAAGGAAAGATTTAAATTTTAAACTCTCTTTTAAAACCATGGTATCTACATATGGAAAGATTTTAAATAAAATCCCTTTTATTCTTTACATAGCCGGCCACACCAAGCTTGGGCTCCAAGCCAGGGCCGGCCACCTATACTTGGCTCAAACTATGGCTTGGCTGGCCTAAGCTTGGACTCCAAGCTTGCTTGGCCGACCACCTAAGGTTGGGTAAAAAAGTGGGTATAGGTGGGTATAACACTTTATAAATAAGAGGCTATGATAGGGACCGAGAGGAGGAATTGGTTTTGGTCTCCCGATGAAATTAAGCTTCCCGTGTTCGCCTCGAACACCCAATTTAATTTCATCAATAATAATTCATACCACTAAAGAAATATTATTGAACTACCGCACCAATCCCAAATTACATTTTGGGCTCCTTCTTATTATGAGTGTGTTAATCTCCCTGTGTTTATGTAACACCCGCCCCTCCTGCTAGTGGGGCGGGGTCACATTTACTTACTTACTTACAAGGGGAAACATACATGCATATTATTATTCCCTTTTTCTAAAGTAACACAGCGGAAAAATTGATTTATATATATTTTTTTTGAACGAAGTCACGATGTTATATTCTATCATAAACATGAATAAGTATCAGGAAGTCATGCGAAACATTAACATAAATAAATATAAGTAGGTCTTTTATTTGTCTTAGCCGAGCCACCACCACACACATCTCTTTGCCTCTCCTGTGGCTCCCCTAGTTCATCCATTCTTTGCCTTTATCTGCGGTACAAGGAAAGTAAGCTATAAGCACACAGGCTTAGTAAGATCCTTTCCTACTCACAAAAATGTATTTCATATCATAAGCATATAACAATGGAACCATAATCATCTAACATTATATCGTGTAGACATAGCATCATAACATATCATCTCATAAAGAACATCATGCTAAATCATGTCATAACTCATAAGAGCATCATGTCATATAAATCATAAGAGCATATCATATCATAAGAAATATCATGAGGTAACACATCATAAATAAAAGAGCGTCATGTCATATAAATCATAAGAGCATATCATATCATGAAGAAATATCATGCAAGATGTCTTTTAAAACATGTGTCATGTCATGAGCAAGATGTCTTAAAACATATCATATAGTACTTGAACATAATATCATCATGAGGACCGACTTGTACCACATACATACATAAATGCGCGCAATCCCTAGGACATGGTAGCTAGCCCCGAACCTACTAGGGAATTAGGTCCGTACTACGACCGTCGACCTAGGGGCGTACTAAGGAGTCCATCCCTTTTTACTAGACCCGTTCATAGTCCGTCGGCCTAGGGGCGCTTATGAAGGCCACCCTTGGTACAAGCCATACAAGGTAAAATAACATATCATGGTACATGTCATAACATAGCATATCATATCTTGTCATATCATGAAGAGTGCTCTTAGTCCCCAAGGGGAAGCAACTCTTAGGCCTTCACTTGTCATATCATAAAGAGTGCTCTTAATCCCAACAAAAGGGTAGCAACTCTTAGGCCTTTGCTTGTCTTATCATAAAACATGCATACTTGAGCACATAGCACATCATAAGAGACATTATCATGCATGGATCCTAAGCATACATAAATGAGGATAATACTTGTCATATCATAAAGCATGCATACTTGAGCACATATCACATCATAAGAGACATTATCATGCATGGATCATAAGCATACATAAATGAACACATCACCTATCATAGAGAAACATAATCATGCATGGGATCATTAACTAACATCTCTTAATTCATAACGTACCATGTGAGGCACATAATGATTCATAATCGGATCTCAATCACCATATCCTATAGGGAGGCCGAAACATTCAAAGTATTTCCCTAGGGTACAAGCAACATAAAAGCATATGAACCCTAATCAATTTCATAGCATTTATCATAAAGAACATCATGAGCATATTTAGTTAGGTTCTAAGCTTCCTAGGTCCTTCAACCTAGTTGTGGCCGAAACATTGTAAGCATGAACCTAGGTTACAAGTGGCACAAAACATATGAACCCTAAACCAATTTCATATCATATACTTTAAGGAACATCGTGAGTATGTTTTGTTTAGGTTACAAGCTTCCTAGGTATTTAAATCTTGTTCTTGGCCGAATAGTAAGGAGCATGAAACTAAGTTCTAAACAACATACAAGCATGAGAATATCATGTTAACTTCATATCATATCATAAGGAAAGTCATGAGCATGTTAAATCAAATTTTAAACTTTCCTAGGCTCCTAATCCCATCATGGCCGAAAGTTTAAAGAGTATGAACCTAAACTCTAAACAACATACAAGCATAGAATCTCATGTTAGCTTCATATCATATCATAAGGGAAGTCATAAGCATGCTAAACTAATTTTTAAGCTTCCCTAGGTCTTGAATTCTATCATGGCCGAAAGTTCTTGAAGAGGGAATTTAAACTCTAAACAACATACAAGCATGAATATCAAGCTAGCTTCATATCATATTATAAGGAAAGTCATGAGCATGTTAAATCAACTTTTAAACTTTCCTAGGCTCCTAATCCCATCATGGACGAAAGTTCAAAGAGTATGAACCTAAACTCTAAACAACATACAAGCATAGAATCTCATGTTAGCTTCATATCATCTCATAAGGGAAGTCATAAGCATGTTAAACAAATTTTTAAGCTTCCCTAGGTCTTGAATTCTATCATGGCCGAAAGTTCATGAAGAGGGAATTTAAACTCTAAACAACATACAAGCATGAATATCAAGCTAACTTCATATCATATCATAAGGGAGTTCATGAGCATGCTAGATTTAATTTTTAAACTTCCTTGGACCTTAAAATTGATCATTGCCGAAACATAAGGAGGCATGCATCTAGGTTTCAAGCAACATTCAAACATGATAACCCTAAATTAGCTTTGTATCATGTCATAAGGAGAGTCATGAGCATGTTGGAGTAAGTCTTAAGCTCTCCTAGGTTTTATTTCTCATTATGGCCGAAGCCCTAAGGTGCAACATACCAAGGTTCCAAACAACCTACAAGCATGAAACCCTAAGAAATCTTCCTACTCTTTTTCATAAGAAAAGTCATGATCATGGTAGACTAATTTTTATAACCTCTCTTAGTAAATTCCTCTATCATGGCCGAACACTTCATGAGCATGTGTTTAGTTTTTAAGCAACATACAAGCATAAAAACACCAACTAATCTCTTATCATAGGGTACATATCATAAGGACATAGTGAGCATGTTTGGTTTAGGTCTTAAGCCTTCCTATTCCTTTTTTCATACTTTGGCCGAAAGTTCAAGAGCATGTATCTAAGTTTTAGGTAAGCATACAAGCATAAGAACATTCACTAACTCCAATACTAGGGCACATATCATAAGAACATAGTGAACATGCTTAGTTAGGTTTTAAACTTCTCTAAATCCTTTGTTCAAGTTTTTGGCCGAAATCTGAAGAAGTGATTCTAGGTTTTTAAGCATTCTAACCTTATGGATAACACGTAAACAACTTGTACCATAGGTGAGGGGATACTTACAACTTGTTGTTTGTTTTTCCTAAGGAAGATGGTACCCTTGTGAAGAGGAAGAAGAACTTCTCTTCTTAGTTCTCTCTTTTCTTCTCTTTCTTATAAGGAGTAGATCTTGTGGACTCCTTCTCGTGAATTAGTTTTTCTTAGCAAGAAAAACCTTAGCTTGGATTTTTGGAAGTGAGAGAGGGAGAGGTTTAGGTTTCGGTGGAGAAGGAAGAAGGAGAAGGAAGGAGGAGGAAGAAGAAGGAGGAAGAATTAACCAACTTTCTTTCCCTTTTCTTCTCTCATTCCTATTTATTCCCAATAAGAATGAAACATGTCCCCATTCATCCCCTTAACTCCTCTATCTCCTCACTCTCTTAATTCCACGAAAATAGAGAAAAGAAGGAAGAAAGGTAACTTGTCTTTTGCTTGCTTCTTTTCTTAACCAAGAGGAAGAGGAGGAAAGCTACTTGTTTTTCTCTTGTTCCTTAATTATATTCTTACTTTTAACTACCATTTCCATTCTTTTCTATTCATATATCATTCATTACTATATTGGTTAACATACACCAATTTAACTCTATCATTTGTGGGAGGTTCAAGGTTCAAACCTTAACCTCACTTTCTTTTTATTTCATTTTGGTTTCTATTTCTATTTCTCTTTTTCTTTTATTCTAAAAGAAAAATATCCATAGGTATAGCTTATCATTTCGTGGGTGTTACAGTACCCCATACCTCATAGAAAGTTCATCCTCGAACTTAAAATAGCTCCGGATACTTCCGTTTCATATCGTCTTCTTATTCCCAAGTGGCTTCTTCGAACCATTGATTTTTCCACAGGACCTTTACTAAGGGTACTTCTTTGTTCCTCAGTCTTTTGACATCTCGATGTAATATCTAAACCGGTCGGCTCTCATAAGTTAGGTCCTCTTGTACTTGTTCTGTATGTGGTTCGATCACTTGGTCCGTGCTCAGAATACATTTCTTTAGCATCGAAACGTGGAACACGTTGTGGATGGCTGACATCTCCTGAGGCAGCTCTATTTCATAAGCTACCTTGCCAATTCTTTTCAGAACTTGATATGGTCCCACATAGCGCGGGCTTAGCTTTCCCTTCTTACCAAACCTCATTACTCCTTTCATAGGCGCTACCTTGAGGAATATTGAGTCTTCGACACTGAATTCCAATGGCCTTCGTCGCTTATCCGCGTAATGCTTCTGTCGACTTTGAGCAGTTTCTATTCTTTGGCGGATGATCTGTATAGCACGGGTGGTGTTGTCGATGAATTATGTTTGAAATCCCATCTCTTTCTTTTCACCGCCTTTATACCAACATATAGGGGATCAACATTTCCTCCCGTACAGAGCCTCGTAGGGTGCCATTCCAATAGTAGCCTGGTAACTATTGTTGTAGGCGAATTCCGCTAAGCATAAATATCGGCATCAGCTCCCTTTGAAGTCTAAGGCGCAAGCTCGTAACATGTCTTCTAGTACTTGGTTCACCCTTTCTGTTTGTTCGTCGGTTTGAGGGTGGAAGGCAGTACTGAATAATAGCTTCGTGCTAAGAGCCTTCTGAACACATTCCCAAAAATGTGAAACAAAGCGACCATCCCTGTCAGAAATGATGGTCTTAGGAATCCCATGTAATCTAATAATTTCCTTGACATATAATTGAGCCAGTTGCTCAATTGAATAAGTCATCTTGATTGCTAGAAAATGGGCGGATTTGGTTAATCTATCCACGATTACCCATATAACGTCATAGCCATTCGTTATCTTAGGAAATCCTGAAATAAAATCCATAGAGATATCTTCCCATTTCCATTCTGGAATTTGGATGGGCTACAGTAATCCTCCAGGCCTCTGGTGTTCTGCTTTAACCCTCTGGTAGGTCAGGTAAGTACTGACGTACTGAGCCACATCTCTTTTCATATCGGACCACCAGAATTTCTTTTTCAGATCTTGGTACATTTTGGTGGATCCCAGATGCATTGCATAGGGTGTTGCATGGGCTTCTTCTAGTATCCTCTTTCGTAACTCTGGGTCGTCGGGAACACATAAATGATTCTTGAGGTATAATATTCCACAGTCAGCGATACGGAATCCGTCTTTCTTTCCCTCTAATACTTCTTGCTTTATCCGCTGGATGCTTAGGTCACGAGTTTGCTTCTCCAATACATCATCGAACAGTGTCGGTGCTATAGTCAGGGTAGAGAGTTGTCCGGTCACGTCTTCAGCCCCGTAGCACCAATTTCCCCTAGGTTCCCCAATGAACTCGAATATCGATTCAGCTTCAGGTCGGAAAACTACTTTCCTTTATCGACACTCGATTGAAGCGCCGTACTTGCTCAGGAAATCCATGCCCAATATACTGTCATAATCTTACATGTCGAGCACTATCAGATCATAGTAGAGTTCTCTGTCTACGATTCTGATGGGTGCGACTCGCAGCATATGAGTAGATGGCATTACTTCTCCCGAAGGCAGGGTTGTTAAGAATTTGCCATTTAAGGCTTGTGGTGGTATCTCTAACTTCTCCATGAAGGGTGTAGAGACAAACGAGTGTGTCACCCCAGTATCAAATAACACATTAGCATACTGACTGAAAATAGGCAGCTGACCTGTGACAACTGTAGAGGCACTCGCCACATCATCTTTGGTAAGAGAGAAAACCCTAGCGTTCATCGTAGCTGGCGGGGCTTCCAATCTCCCTTGGCTAATCGGAGTTCCTTCAATGGCAGCTTGCATCTGGTGTAGCTGTGAAGGGGCACTCCTATTCTAGTTATTCTGCTAGGATGGTGTCTAGGACTAGATAGGGCAGTCCCTGGCCATATGTCCTTCCCGTCCGCAATTGTAACACTTTCTTGTACCCTTGTGGCATACTCCGGAATGCGGCTTCCCACAAATGGTACACTGAGGGTATTTAGGTTGCTTATTTGCTGGTCCCCCTTTAGTGTTGTTCCATTGCTTCCTTTTTCCATTAGAATTTCCTTTCCAGCTTGTTTTGGTACCTTGAGGTTTCTGTCCTCCTGTCTGTGCCTGATTCTTATTTTCGTTCATTGCCTTCTGATATTATTCGGTGATCAAAGCACTACAGACCAGCTCTCCTGTAGTCTGTGGTCTATTAATTCCGCCGGCCACATTTAATGCTATCTCGGGTCGGAGCATTTTCAGCATCAGTCTAACCTTTTCTCTTTCCGTGCTGACCAACTCTAGGCAGAGGCGTGCAAGACGGTTGAAGCGCTTCACTGCTTCATTCACTGATAAGTCACCTTGCCGGAACTCGGTGAACTCGTCGTAATGCCGGTTCATTACTTGCATATGGAAGAATTCCTCGAAGAACTCTGCCTCGAAGTCCGTCCAGTTCATCTGATTAACTTGTCTCTTGGCCTTAACTCTTTCCCACCACATTCTTGCGTCGCCAGAGAAGCAAAATGATACGCACTTGATCTTTTCTGGTACAGGCCATTCCAACAGTTCCATTATACTTTCCACTGTCTTGAACCAGGCCTGGGCGTCCCATGGTTAACAAATACCCGAGAAGTTCTCCGGCTTCAGCCTTAGCCACTGTATCAAGTAGGTCTCCTGTCGGATCATTGGGGCAGGGGCTACCGGTGGTACTGGTGCAACTATTGGTATGACGGGCACTGCATTCTGATTTGCTTGTGGGGTGACAAGATTTCCTTGCTGACCCATCAAAGCAGTGATCACTTGTTGTTGTTCCGTGATCTGACGCTGGAGATCTGTAACCATTTAGGTCAGATCTGGTGGAGTCATTGTCTCCTCGGTCCTGTTACCGCGTCTTCTAGCCATATCTATTTCCATAAATAACAATAAGGCTAGCATAAGTCTAGAGTTATCCCTACTTATATTCGTGCACATTTAACATCGCTTATCATACATAAAGTAAATCTATATCAATCATACTTAGGTTCATAGATGCTAAAAACATCACTTATCATGCATAAATAGAATAGAGTAAGTACAGAAAGTCTTACTTGGAGCGGTAGGATGGAGGCTTGATGTGTGTATAGCGGGAAGGCTAACCTGGCTCTGATACCAACTTGTAACACCCGCCCCTCCTGCTAGTGGGGCGGGGTCACATTTACTTACTTACTTACAAGGGGAAACATACATGCATATTATTATTCCCTTTTTCTAAAGTAACACAGCGGAAGAATTCATTTATATATATATTTTTTTGAACGAAGTCACGATGTTATATTCTATCATAAACATGAATAAGTATCATGAAGTCATGCGAAAAATTAACATAAATAAATATAAGCAGGTCTTTTATTTGTCTTAGCCGAGCCACCACCACACACATCACTTTGCCTCTCCTGCGGCTCCCCTAGTTCATCCATTCTTTGCCTTTATCTGCGGTACAAGGAAAGTAAGCTATAATCACACAGACTTAGTAAGATCCTTTCCTACTCACAAAAACGTATTTCATATCATAAGCATATAACAATGGAACCATAATCATCTAACATTATATCGTGTAGACATAGCATCATAACATATCATCTCATAAAGAACATCATGCTAAATCATGTCATAACTCATAAGAGCATCATGTCATATAAATCATAAGAGCATATCATATCATAAGAAATATCATGAGGTAACACATCATAAATAAAAGAGCGTCATGTCATATAAATCATAAGAGCATATCATATCATGAAGAAATATCATGCAAGATGTCTTTTAAAACATGTGTCATGTCATGAGCAAGATGTCTTAAAACATATCATATAGTACTTGAACATAATATCATCATGAGGGCCCGTCTTGTACCACATACATACATAAATGCGCGCAATCCCTAGGACAGGGTAGCTAGCCCCGAACCTACTAGGGAACTAGGTCCGTACTACGACCGTCGACTTAGGGGCGTAATAAGGAGCCCAACCCTTTTTACTATACCCGTTCATAGTCCGTCGGCCTAGGGGCGCTTATGGAGCCCACCCTTGGTACAAGCCATACAAGGTAAAATAACATATCATGGTACATGTCATAACATAGCATATCATATCTTGTCATATCATGAAGAGTGCTCTTAGTCCCCAAGGGGAAGCAACTCTTAGGCTTTCACTTGTCATATCATAAAGCGTGCTCTTACTCCCAACAAAAGGGTAGCAACTCTTAGGCCTTTTATTGTCTTATCATAAAACATGCATACTTGACCACATAGCACATCATAAGAGACATTATCAATCATGGATCATAAGCATACATAAATGAGCATAATACTTGTCATATCATAAAGCATGCATACTTGAGCACATAGCACATCATAAGAGACATTATCATGCATGGATCATAAGCATACATAAATGAGCATAATACTTGTCATATCATAAAGCATGCATACTTGAGCACATAGCACATCATAAGAGATATTATCATGCATGGATCATAAGCATACATAAATGAACACATCACCTATCATAGAGAAACATAATCATGCATGGGAGCATTAACTAACATCTCTTAATTCATAACGTACCATGTGAGGCACATAATGATTCATAATCGGATCTCAATCACCATATCCTATAGGGAGGCCGAAACATTCAAAGTATTGCCCTAGGGTACAAGCAACATAAAAGCATATGAACCCTAAATCAATTTCATAGCATTTATCATAAAGAACATCATGAGCATATTTAGTTAGGTTCTAAGCTTCCTAGGTCCTTCAACCTAGTTGTGGCCGAAACATTGTAAGCATGAACCTAGGTTACATGTGGCACAAAACATATGAACCCTAAACCAATTTCATATCATATAGTTTAAGGAACATCGTGAGTATGTTTTGTTTAGGTTCCAAGCTTCCTAGGTATTTAAATCTTGTTCTTGGCCGAAAAGTAAGGAGCATGAAACTAAGTTCTAAACAACATACAAGCATGAGAATATCATGTTAACTTCATATCATATCATAAGGAAAGTCATGAGCATGTTAAATCAACTTTTAAACTTTCCTAGGCTCCTAATCCCATCATGGCCGAAAGTTCAAAGAGTATGAACCTAAACTCTAAACAACATACAAGCATAGAATCTCATGTTAGCTTCATATCATATCATAAGGGAAGCCATAAGCATGTTTAACCAATTTTTAAGCTTCCCTAGGTCTTGAATTCTATCATGGCCGAAAGTTCTTGAAGAGGGAATTTAAACTCTAAACAACATACAAGCATGAATATCAAGCTAGCTTCATATCATATTATAAGGAAAGTCATGAGCATGCTAAATCAACTTTTAAACTTTCCTAGGCTCCTAATCCCATCATGGACAAAAGTTCAAAGAGTATGAACCTAAACTCTAAACAACATACAAGCATAGAATCTCATGTTAGCTTCATATCATATTATAAGGGAAGTCATAAGCATGTTAAAGAGATTTTTAAGCTTCCCTAGGTCTTGAATTATATCATGGCCGAAAGTTCATGAAGAGGGAATTTAAACTCTAAACAACATACAAGCATGAATATCAAGCTAACTTCATATCATATCATAAGGGAGTTCATGAGCATGCTAGATTTAATTTTTAAACTTCCTTGGACCTTAAAATTGATCATTGCCGAAACATAAGGAGGCATGCATATAGGTTTCAAGCAACATTCAAACATGATAACCCTAAATTAGCTTTGTATCATGTCATAAGGAGAGTCATGAGCATGCTGGAGTAAGTCTTAAGCTCTCCTAGGTTTTAATTCTCATTATGGCCGAAGCCCTAAGGTGCAACATATCAAGGTTCCAAACAACCTACAAGCATGAAACCCTAAGAAATCTTCCTACTCTTTTTCATAAGAAAAGTCATGATCATGGTAGACTAATTTTTATAACCTCTCTTAGTAAATTCCTCTATCATGGCCAAACACTTCATGAGCATATGTTTAGTTTTTAAGCAACATACAAGCATAAAAACACCAACTAATCTCTTATCATAGGGTACATATCATAAGGACATAGTGAGCTTGTTTGGTTTAGGTCTTAAGCCTTCCTAATCCTTTATTCATACTTTGGCCGAAAGTTCAAGAGCATGTATCTAAGTTTTAGGTAAGCATACAAGCATAAGAACATTCACTAACTCCAATACTAGGGCACATATCATAAGAACATAGTGAACATGCTTAGTTAGGTTTTAAACTTCTCTAAATCCTTTGTTCATGTTGTTGGAGTGTATACTGAAAACCTAAGCTTTATAAACATTCATTATGAATAAAGAATCACATTTGGTCAAGTTGTCTACATTTAGTTGTAGTTGTTCAATTAATTTATACTGTAGATAACATAGTATGTGGTGCCACATGCCGAAGATGATGTTATCAGTACCTTATAAATTATAAACAGTAGCTCATGACCAAAATGGAAAGGAACAAACCATTAGAAGGTCGTAGTGTAATTAGGTATCAGTTTATCTTGACTGCATAATTACACTAGTACACTTAGAGTGTATTGAGTAGGACCATTTGAGGTCGTTTCTTTTATACTGACTTTATAAAGAAACAAAGACCTCGGTTATTATGGAAGTGTGTGCTCTTAATCCTAATATAATAACAAGCACATATATTTGATATTTATTTCTTTAATTTATCAATGGGTGAGATTTAGTTCGATGAATCAATAAGCCCGATAAGTTGGGAAATGGTATCACTTATAGTGTGTGTTGTTGATTATAGAAGAAAACTGTGTCCTAGAGATACTAGGTTGATAATGTCCTCAAGAGGAGCTCATAAGGATTGTCATGTTAAACCCTGCAGGTGGACCTAGTCCGACATGATGATAAGGTTGAGTGGTACTACTCTTGGACTAAGATATTAATTAAATGAGTTGTCAGTAACTCACTTAATTAGTGGGCATTCGATATCTTAAACATAGGGAGACTAACACACTCATAATAAGAAGGAGCCCAAAAATGTAATTTGGGATTGGTGCGGTAGTTCAATAATAGTTCTCTAGTGGAATGAATTATTATTGATAAAATTAAGTTGTGTTCGGGGCGAACACGGGATGCTTAATTTTATCGGGAGACCAAAACCAATTCCTCCTCTCGGTCCCTATCGTAGCCTCTTATTTACAGAGTACTATACCCACCTATACCCACCTTCTATACCCACCTAAAGGGGGCCGGCCAAGCTAGCTTGGGAACCAAGCTAGGGCCGGCCTAAGCATAAGTTGGGGTGGCCGACCCTAGCTTGAACCCAAGCTAGAGGGGCCGGCCATATTAAATTAAAAAAGGATTTTAATTTTAATTTTTTATTATGTGGAAGATATAATTTATTAAAGAGAATTAAAATTAAAATATCTCTCTTGTAAAAGATCTACAAAAGATTAAAGAAAGAGATCTCTTTCCTTATTTGTAGATTGGTGAGATATTTTATTTTCTCTTTAAAAATTATTCACATGTTGTAAAATTAAAATTATAGAAATTTCCTTTTATCAACCATGAAGAGATTTTTGAAGAGAAATTTTATTTTTTAAAATTTTCGGAAACAAATTAGGAAGTTTTAATTTGTTGATTAAAACTTGTCTAAATTGTTTCCCCTTGATGTGGCCGGCCAATATAGATTAAATTGGGAAATTTTATTTTATTTTTCTCAATTAAATCATGTCAAGGAAATTAAGGAAATTTTATTGTAATTAAATTTCCTAATTTGCTTAGGCCAAGGAATATAAAAGAAGGGGTGAGGGTGCCTTCATGAGATACAACCTCTATTATTTCTCTCCCTCTTTTGTTCCTTGGTGTGGCCGGCCATCATCATCATCCTCTCCCTCTCTTCCTCTTGTGGTGGTCGAACCTCTCTCTCCCCTTGGAGCTCTTGCGGCGGCCAGATACTACTTGGAGAAGAAGAAGAAGAAGAAGGAGAGAAAGCTTGCGTCTCTTGGAGCTTGGTTGGTGTTTTGTTCTTCATCCTTGGTAAAGCTTCTTTGTGGCCGAACCTAGCTAGGAGGAGAAGAAGGTGGTTGGTGGTTTCTCATCTCGGAAGATCGTTGCCCACACAACGTCCGAGGTTAGAAGAGGAATACGGTAGAAGATCAAGAGGTCTTTCTAGAAGGTATAACTAGTAATTTTTCCTTTCCGCATCATGCTAGTTATTTATGGAAATAATACCAAATACAAGAGGCTTACGATTCTAGTATTTCGAATATGTTTTTCGATGTTGTGTTCTTTTGTTTTATTTTTCCTTGTGATTTGATTGTTTTTTTCGGTTAACCTAAAGTTATTTTAGGAAATTAAATATTAGCTTTCTATAAAAGGTTTTGTCTAGTCGGTGGTGGTTGCTCCCATATCCAAGAAGGTCATGTGCCTCGCCACGTCAGTACTGGGAACCAATTATGGAAATTAATATTTAATGAAATTAATAACTTAAGGTGATTTGGGTCGAACGTGTTCAGTTCCGCAGGAGACCCAAATCAAAACCTAAAAGAACGAATAGATTAAGTTTTGGATCAAACGTGTTAAGTTCCGCAGGCGATCCAAAATTTAATTTAAAAGAACACATGGTAGCTAGGAAAAGGTTCAGACCTTTGTACAAAATTTTTGTACAGTGGAACCTCTAGGTTTTCCGAGTAGCAACCAACACATGTTTTTGGCCAAAATCTCAAGAAGTGATTCTAGGTTTTTAAGCATTCTAACTTGATGGAAAACACGTAAACAACTTGTACCATAGGTGAGGGGATACTTACAACTTGTTGCTTGTTTTTCCTAAGGAAGATGGTACCCTTGTGAAGAGGAAGAAGAACTTCTCTTCTTAGTTCTCTCTTTTCTTCTCTTGATTATAAGGAGTAGATCTTGAGGACTCCTTCTCGTGAATTAGTTTTTCTTAGCAAAAAAAATCTTAGCTTGGATTTTCGGAAGTGAGAGAGGGAGAGGTTTAGGTTTCGGTGGAGAAGGAAGAAGGAGAAGGAAGGAGGAGGAAGAAGGAGGAAGAATTAACCAACTTTCTTTCCCTTTTCTTCTCTCATTCCTATTTATTCCCAATGAGAATGAAACATAAACATGTCCCCATTCATCCCCTTAACTCCTCTATCTCCTCACTCTCTTAATTCCACGAAAATAGAGAAAAGAAGGAAGAAAGGCAACTTGTCTTTTGCTTGCTTCTTTTCTTAATCAAGAGGAAGAGGAGGAAAACTACTTGCTTTTCTCTTGTTCCTTACTTAATTATATTCTTACTTTTAACTACCATTTCCATTCTTTTCTATTCATATATCATTCATTAATCTAGTGGTTACCATACACCAATTTAACTCTATCATTTGTGGGAGGTTCAAGGTTCAAACCTTAACCTCACTTTCTTTTTATTTCATTTTGGTTTCTATTTCTATTTCTCTTTTTCTTTTATTCTAAAAGAAAAATATCCATAGGTATAGCTTATCATTTCGTGGGTGTTACAGTTTAAGATGTCGGATGCCCACTTATTAATTGAGTTACTGTCCACTCACTTTAATTAATATCTTAGTCCAAGAGTAGTACTACTCAACCTTATTGTTATGTCGGACTAAGTCCACCTGCAGGGTTTAACATGACAATCCTTATGAGCTCCTCTTAGGGACATTCTCAACCTAGATTACTAGGACACAATTTCCTTCTATAATCAACAACACACTATAAGTAATATCATTTCCCAACTTATCGGACCTATTGATTTATCGAGCTAAATCTCACCCATTGATAAGTTAAAGAAATAAATACTAAATATATGTGCTTGTTATTATATTAGGATTAAGAGCACACACTTCCATAATAACTAAGGTCTTGTTCTTTTATCAAGTTAGTATAAAAGGAACTTACCTTAAATTGTCCTTTTCAATACACTCAGAGTGTACTAGTGTAATTTATTAGTTAAGATAAACTAATACCAAATTACACTACGACTATTCCAATGGTTTGTTCCTATCCATCTTAGTCATGAGCTACTGTTTATAATTTATAAAGGACTGATAATATGATCTTCTATGTGTGACACCACATACCATGTTATCTACAATATAAATTAATTGAACAACTACACTTAGCATATAAATGTAGACATTTTTGACCAATGTGATTTTTTATTTCAAAATAAATGTTTACAAAAGCTAGACTTTTAGTATACACTCTAACAATCTGCTGCCATACATCTGATTCCCATCCCCTCCACATGCCGATCAAAAGCTTTTGCCGGAAGGGCCTTAGTAAAAGGATCTGCCAGGTTATCTGCTGATGTAACCTTGGCGACAACAACTTCTCCTCGCTTTACGATGTCTCGTATCAGGTGGTACTTGCGCTCTATATGTTTACTCACCTAATGGGCTCATGGTTCCTTTAAGTTTGTAACTGCACCGCTATTATCACAATAAATTGTGATGATTTTGGGCAAACCAGGAATCACATCTAAGTCCATTAGGAAGTTCCTAAGCCATACAGCTTCTATGGCTGCCTCAGAGGCTGCCACATACTCAGCTTCCATGGTTGAGTCTGAAACGCATTTCTGCTTAACACTCCTCCATGCAATGACTCCACCTCCTAAAGTAAACACATAGCCTGATGTAGACTTACTATTGCCCCTATCTGATTGAAAGTCTGAATCCATGTAACCCATAGGGAGTATATCATCTGCTTGGTAAACTATCATATAATCTCTAGTCCTTCTCAGATACTTCAATATATGCTTTACAGCAGTCCAATGTCCTTGTCCAGGGTTACTTTGATATCTGCTAACCATGCCCATGATAAAGCAAATATCCGGTCTCGTGCACAACATAACATACATTAGGCTTCCAACAGCCGAACCATAAGGAACTGCCTTCATGTCTTCTATCTCCTTTGATGTCTTCGGAGACATCTCTTTAGATAAAGCTACTCCATGTCGAAAAGGTAAGAAACCTTTCTTGGAGTTTTGCATGCTAAAATGAGCAAGGATTGTATCTATATATGAAGCTTGAGATAGACACAACATCCTTTTCTTGCGATCCCTTATGACTTTGATCCTAAGAATGTATGCACATTCTCTTAAGTCCTTCATATCGAATTGTTTGGAAAACAATACCCTTACGTCCGATAACACTTTGACATTGTTGCTAATTAACAAAATGTCATCTACGTATAGTACAAGAAATACTACCACGTTTCCGTTACACTTCTTGTATACACAAGACTCATCTGGACACTAAATAAATCCATATGACTGGATTACTTCATTAAACCGGATGTTTCAAGATCTTGAAGCTTGCTTCAGTCCGTAAATGGACCGATTGAGCTTACACACTAGATGCTCTTTGCCTTTTTCAATGAACCCCTCTGGTTACTTCATATAGATGTTTTCTTCAAGACTTCCATTAAGGAAAGCTGTCTTGACATCCATTTGCCAAACCTCATAATCCATATAAGTGGCAATGGATAAGAGTATCCGGATAGACTTAAGCATAGTTACCGGTGAAAAGGTCTCCTCATAATCGATTCTCTCTTTCTGAGTATACCCTTTCGCAACTAGCCTTGCTTTGCAGGTTTCTATCTTCCAATCTATCCCTCTTTTCCTTTTGTAGATCCACTTGCATCCAACGGCTTTTACACCATTTGGTGGTTCTACAAGCTCCCAAACTTTATTATAATACATAGATTCTATTTCAGTATTCATTGCTCTTTGCTAAGATGTTGCATCTTTATCTTGGAGTGCTTCATCATATGTCTGGGGATCAGGTTCATGTTCACCAAGGATCAAGTCTAAAGACTCTCCCAAAACATGAATCTTTCAGGTTGCCTAACAACCCTCCCACTACGACGAGGCACTTTGTACAATTGTGTATCATTTGTGATATGTGTTGTAGTTTCTTGTGATATTTCATCTTGTACAGTTGGTACTAGATTAGACGTGTCCTTTATTATTTCCTTAAGAACAAATTTACTTATGGGCTTATGGTTCATTACATAGTCCTCTTCTAAAAATCGGGTATTGGTGCATACAATGACCTTCTAATTTTTAGGACTATAAACCTACTTTCATTTCTCTAGGATAACCCACAAAAAAGTGAACTCCTGTCCAACTTATCAGTGTCTCCCTTCAGCACATGTGATGGACTACCCCAAATCCGAATATGCTTCAGACTAGGCTTATGCCCATTCTACAATTCTATGGGAGTAGAGGGTTCTGACTTTAGAAGGTACTATGTTCACTTCCATTTCCAGAGTATATCCTCAAAACGAATTTGGTAATTCTGAATAACTCATCATTGATCTAACTATTTCCATAAGAGTCTTATTCCTTCGTTCTACTACACCATTCCGTTGGGGGTGTACCAGGTGCAGTCAGTTGGGATTGAATCCCGACTTCTGATAAGTGACTCCTAAACTCTCCCAAGAGGTACTCGCCACTATGATCTCACAGTAGTGTCTTGATACTTTTACCTTGGCGTTTCTCCACATCAGCCTTGTACTCTTTGAACTTACAAAGCAGTTAGACTTGCGGCACATCAAGTAAATATACCCGTATCTCGAATAGTCGTATATAAAAGAGATGAAATATTCGAAACCACCTCTTACCTGGATAGTCATAGGTCCACACAAATCAGAATGAACCAATTCTAACACTTCTTTGGCTCTATACCCCTTAGACTTAAAAGGCCTCTTGGTCATTTTTCCTTCCAAGTAAGACTCGCAGGTTGGAAAGTTTTCCACCACCAATGAACCCAAAAGTTCATTGACTATTATCCTTTGAATCCTACTTAAGTCAATATGACCTAGCCTTATATGCCAAAGATATGATTGATTCATTTCCGAAGGTTGCTTTCTCTTATTAGAGTTAGAAGATGTGTTATTAATTTCCATTTGTTGCATCGTGGGAGTTATTGGATTATAAATTATCAACCAACGTACCAGAACGGATAACTTCCCTATTATTCTTGATAACAACTTTGTTATCAAAAGAGACAGAATATCAAGTTCTTTGATAGTTTAGAAACCGAAATCAAGTTCTTTCTAAACTTGGTACGTAAAGACAATTTCTCAAAATCCATATTTTATTCCTATCAGAGGATAAACATCTCCCACTGCAACAGCTGCTACTTTTACAGTAGTGCCCATGTAGACAGTGTTTTCCCTTTCATATAGTTTTCGAGTTTCCTGGAACCCTGCAATGAATTGCAGACATGATCAGTGGCCCCTGTATCTACACATCAGGTACCGGTAGATAACACCACTAAATATGTTTCTACAACTAATGAATAAAATACACCTATATTGTTCTTAGTTTTGAGAGGACAGCCCACCTTAATGTCCAAGTTTTGTTTCCAATCATTATAATTGGGACAACTAAGTCTATTCTATAGTATAATAGCTAAGGGATTGAAAACCTAAGAATCACAAAACATTTGGTCAAGACTTTAGAATTTAAAATAATATTGATTCCTTAAACAATATCATTTAAATTCACCAACACCTCAAACACCGTGAATTTTGTATGCCACGATAGTGTGGACGTATACAAATTCAAACATTTGTAAGAGGAGGGGTTTACCCATTAATAACCTTGTCAACCTATCTTTATGACAAATAAAATTACCTAAAACACCGTGAATTTTGTATGCCACGATAGTGTGGACATATAGAAATCCAAACATTTATAAGAGGAGTTTTACCCATTAATTTTATTATCTTGTCAACTTGACAAATAAAATTACCTCAAACACCGTGAATTTTGTATGTCACGATAGTGTGGACGTATACAAATCCAAACATTTGTAAGAGGGGTTTTACCCATTAATTTTATTATCTTGTCAACTTGACAAATAAAATTACTTTTCTCAAACATTGTGAATTTTGTATGCCACGATAGTGTGGATGTATACAAAATCTCAACATTTGTAAGAGGGGGTTTAATTTTACTATCTTGTCAACCTATCTTTATGACAAATTAATAGTTAGTTTTCCTTCGGTCACACAAATAATAGCAGTGACTTCGATGGGGAGGATACTATTAAATATGCCTAAATGTATACCATTACTTGATACTTAGTCCATTAAATAAGATTGTGCCCCTTCCGATGGGGAAGATCACACACTCCTAATTAATTTCCTATAATCATCCAAAATGGAAGTTTGATCTAGTGATCTGCAAACAAACTCATCTGATATGGAGGAAGACACTCAGAGCCAACACGCAAGTTTGTTTGCATCACCTACAAACTAGTAATGGAGAAGGTGGAATTTATTTAAAAATCCCTCTCCCACTTAGTTATTTAAGGTGAGGAATTTTAACCTAACAAGCACACATCACACACATCACAATAAATAAAAGCAATAAATATGGAAATTAATTTTCCAACTATTATAGTCTTTTCCATCACTGTCCTTTGCGTGCTGCCAGTCCTAGGGTTCATGCCGTCAGGTCCATCGAGCTTCCTTTTCCGCTACGCCTCTGGTCCTCCAATAGCACCACGCCTTGCAAGGATACGATCCGTGATAGAAAAAATAAAATTTTACATATATCGATCCTATATTCCACAAGGGAATGTACATCAAGTCTAGATCGAACATAAATGTAAAATCCAGGGCTAATACAGCTCCTGCTGTATTAGTTAAATACAATCATACACACACAATAAAATGCCCTTGACATGTCCAAGGGTCCAATCACACACAATAACCATAAGCCGTAATAGTTGGAGCCTGCAACTATAGAGTTAGCATATCCTACTATTATCCTGCCTAAATTATGTATGACATGTGCATAATTAAACTAAAAACCAAACACATAGAGGTAAACCCTAGCTCTGATACCAATTGTTAGTTTCTACTTGGAAGATCGGACCGGTTCCACTGTACAAAAATTTTGTACAAGTGTCGAACCTTTCCTAACAACCTATTGTATTCTTTAGAAATTAAATTCGGAATCGCAAACGAAACTTAACATTATTGATTCCAAATTTAACTTATCTGTTCGTTTAAGTTCAGACTTGGATCGCAAACGAAACTTAACATAATTGATCCAAGTCCACCCATGTTACAAAGTCGATTAAATATTTATTTCAGAAATTGGCTCCCAGGTCAAACATGGCGAGGCAATTGGCCTTCTTGGGTATGGGAACATCCACCACTACCTCGACAAAGCCTCTTAACGAAATTCAATATTTAATTTCCTTATAGTAACCTTAGGTTTAACCATAAAGAACAATCGAATCACAAGATCGAAAAAGAAAAGAAACACAAATCAAAATGCAAATTTGAAACCTAGAATCTCTAGCCTCTTGTGTTTGGAATTCATACAAAGAAAACTAGTATGATGTGGAAAACAATTACTAGTTATACCTTTCTTTGTAAGCAACAACCTCTTGATCTTCTATCATATTCCTATTCTAATCTCGGACGTTGTGTGGGCAACGATTGACCATGATGAGAATCCACCAAGCCTCCTTCTTCCTTCTTCCAAGTTTCGGCCAAGCAATCTTCTCCAAGAAAAAACAAGTCTCGGCCACCAACCAAGCTCCAAGGGATTCAAGAGCAAAGCCTCCTTTCTCTCCTTCTTCTCCTAGCAAGAACCGGCCACCACAAGAACTCCAAGAAGGGGATGCACTGGCCACTAAAGAAGAAGAGAAAAAGAGAAGAGAATAGGGCTGGCCACACACCAAGGAAGAGAGGAGAAAATATAGAAGATATGTTATAAGGTGAGGCACCTCTACCCCCTCTTTTATATTCCTTGGTCTTAGCATATAAGGAAATTTAATTATAATTAAAATTCCCTTATTCTCCTTGCCATTGGTTAATAAGGAAAATTTAATTAAAAATTCCTTTTAACCCTTTACATGGCCGACCACTTCATGTGTCACGCCCCAGAGGAGTCCCTGTCCGAGAAAATTTCGGCAGCATCTCCCCTGTAGGGTGGACAATCTGAAACTTTTCTACATCCTCATATACCTCAGCCACATGCGGCTAGAATAATAACAAAAATAAAACAATCACCACACAGTTTATATAACAAGTAAACAGAACAATAATACTCTGACTCAAAAACAACCCTACTCAACTACACTCGTAAAGCTCAAAACATATTCCTACTCCACTACACTCGTAAAGCTCAAAACCGGCGATAAAACTAACTTACCTCTTCTGCCATCTAGGCAGGCATGTAGTAAAAGCAAATCCAAATAAAAGGCATCACAAGTAAACAATCCATACAGGATCCAAAGTATAACAATCCAAAACATAACATGTTCAAAACATAGTCTAGTAAAGAAGAAAACCAATAGATCCAAAAGTCCTCGTGGTCTGCAGGGGACTAGCAACTGGAACTCTCTCCCGACAGCATCAACCTGAAAAATAACAACAATGGAGGCAGGGTGAGTCCAACACTCAGCAGGTACAACTGATATACAAAGTAAGGAAATAACACCTAACACTAATCATGCGTACAGTCTCCTGATGTAAGAAAGATAAAAAAATGCATCTGAAGTAAACAGGAGAGAAACTGTACTAACCAGGACCTGGGTATAAAAACAAACAGTCCGAGTGATATGGAAATCCTGTATGCATGTCAAACATAGGTATCCAAACAATATGCAACATATAAATGCAACAAACACAAACACAAGCAATAAATGCATCATGCATATGATGCCAATGATGCGTCCTGGTCACCCCTGACGCCAGTCGATCATCTCACACAATAGAGAGGTCGAGTGGGTAGGGCTGTGACAACCGTGCACTCTGTCGTCACTACTCCTGATGAGTGACCGAGTGAACGGGATGCTGTCGGAGTACACCTATCCTCCTACTCCAAATCATAAATGGGGGAGCGCAATGCTCTCATCTCCCGGTACACGATAACGGGGAGGAATCCCTGCCGGATAACACGTTGTGTCACACTACCCATGAGCGGACCAACGGTGCCTAACAAAGTCCCTGCTGCAACACACTCTGCCTGAATCGACCACTAACCCATGAGTGGTGGTGTGTGCAGATCCATGTAACTGGCGATGTGTTCACAATAATGGAGCGAACTATCGCACAACATGCAATCATGCAAATGGTGCATGGCACTAACCACAACATATCTTGACCTAATCCATATATATATAAGTGCGTCATAGGTCAACGAATCAAATCAAATTAAAGGTACACAAGGTATAAAAACCTAGGTCCTGAACATGGTGAAGCATGGTATATCACTACCCCTATAAGCATGTATCAACAGGTAAGGAATATATGAGATGCAAAACAAACAATCAATCAATCAAGTAACAATTATCGGGTAGTGATTAACCGAAATAAATAATAACATAATTAATGCAACTTGTTATATTCACTACTAAGTATATCAAATGACATAAGTCAAAAGTACCCGCCTGCAATAGAAAAGTCAAATTGGATCCAAATCGGACGTCGAGATACTCGTCTCGCGTCAAAGTCCTGGAATACCAATACACAGATATTTTATTTAGCTAAAATTCAAATGAATTGCTAAATAAAATTCCCAACCCAATTTAGGGCAAAACCCTAAGTCATAATCATCAACCTACCTAATTTAACACATATAATTTAGTTACTCAACATGTATCAAATAACTAAATCAAACTACTAATTCAATTAGGAAAACCCTAATTATTGATCAACCTTAACTGATCATCAATTAACTTATCCACATCAAGACCTAAATCCACAAACGTTAAACCCAAAAACCTTACCTTTCACTGATCTCCTGGTTCAATCCGTATCACCAACATCTGCAAACATTTTAGCCAACATCTATAATGAAAAATAAAAACCCTAAACCTTACCTCAATTCACAATCCAAGTGACTGCGGGTGAGAGGTTGCTTGGCTGCTGGAATTTGAGCAAACAACTTCACAACCGTGCTTGTTGATCCACAGCACAAAATCCACAGCACACAAAAGTCCACTGTAATCCTTCCTTCAATTCACAGCCCCCCCCTGATGATGCTGGAACAAGGTGAGCTGGACCAAGAACACCATAGCAACAATCAAGTACCTAATTTACTAGTGAGGGTAGAACACTTACCTCAAAATCTGACTCAAGGTTTCCTCTCCGACGAAACCTAGTTGTTGCACTAGTGATAAACAAGGCAGAGGGAGCAGCAATGGGAGAAGACCTACTGGTGTCGCCCAATCCAGTAGTCGATAGAGTCACAGAGGGAAGAAGGGAGATCGGCAGTAACGAAAAGGAGACCGACTACCGGCTTTCGAGAGTTGATCAGTGTCGAGAAGAACAAGGAGGAAGAGGAAATCGGGGTGTCAGTGGTGCTGCCAAATCGTAGCAGAGGGAGTGGCCGTCTGCTGGCGCTAGGGCACAGGGGATGCCGACGACACCTCCATGCGACAGCAGCGCTGGCTGAGGAGAAGCGGCGGTGAACACAAGCTAGGGCACGCGATGAAGCACGGGTCAGGTCGGCGTCGGGCAGAGGAGAGGAGGAAGATAACTTGGCCGAGAGTTTATTTCGTGAGGGAAAGCGGCGGTTTGCATCGCCGGTTGGGAGAGGGAGGTTAGGGCACGGTGGTTCGGCGCGAGGAAGAGGAGGGAACGGAGCAAATATCGGAAAAAGGATAAAAAGAAAAAGAATTAGAAAAAAGAAAAGAAAATAAACTTTTCCTCGCATAAATGGGGTAGCCCAAACAGACTTTTCCGGGCCCCATTTTTATCCCCATAAACTCGTTCATTCGAGCTCCGAAAAATTCCCGAAAAATTTCCAAAAATTCCAAAAAATTCCCTTATTAATATTCGCATATTTTCGATATTTTACATCATGTGCTCCAAATAAGGCAAGTTTTAAACACAAAATAAAAATTTCTCTAATAATTCTTCCCTTCATGGTTGGTTATAAAAGGAAATTTTATAAATTAAAATCTCTCTATTAAAACATGTGGATGATTTCGAAAAAGGAAAGTTTTCTTTAAAATTAAAATCTTCCTCTCAATCTACAAATAAGGAAAGATATCAAATCTTTTGTAGAAACTATAATAGGAAATATTTAATTCTAAAACTCTCTTTTATATCATCAAGATGGTTACAAAAAAGGAAGGTTTTATCCAAAATTAAAATCTTCCTTTTAACTACAAATAAGGAAAGATATCAAACCTTTCACTTAATCTTTTGTAGAAAGCAATAAAAGGAAAGATTTAAATTTTAAGCTCTCTTTTAAAACCATGGTATCCACATATGGAAAGATTTTAAATAAAATTCCTTTTATTCTTTACATAGTCGGCCACACCAAGCTTGGGCTCCAAGCTAGGGCCGGCCACCTATACTTGGCTCAACCTATGGCTTGGCTGGCCCAAGCTTGGACTCCAAGCTTGCTTGGCCGACCACCTAAGGTTGGGTAAGAAAGTGAGTATAGGTGGGTATAACGCTTTATAAATAAGAGGCTATGATAGAGACCGAGAGGAGGAATTGGTTTTGGTCTCCCGATGAAATTAAGCTTCCCGTGTTCACCCCGAACACCCAACTTAATTTCATCAATAATAATTCATGCCACTAAAGAATTATTATTGAACTATTGCACTAATCCCAAATTACATTTTGGGCTCCTTCTTATTATGAGTGTGTTAATTTCCTTGTGTTTAAGATATCGGATGTCCACTAATTAATTGAGTTACTTACAACTCACTTTAATTAATATCTTAGTCCAAGAGTAGTACCACTCAACCTTATTGTCATGTCGGACTAAGTCCACCTGCAGGATTTAACATGACAATCCTTATGAGCTCCTCAAGGGGTCATAATCAACTTAGATGACTAGGACACAGTTTCCTTCTATAATCAACAACACACACTATAAGTAATATCATTTTCCAACTTATCAGGCCTATTGATTTAACGAGCTAAATCTCACCCTTTGATAAGTCAAAGAAATAAATTCTAAATATATGTGCTTGTTATTATATTAGTATTAAGAGCACACACTTCCATAATAACTAAGGTCTTATTCTTTTATTAAGTCAGTGGGGATATGCTCTGGAAATGACAGTATACATTCTGAACTTGGTACCTTCTAAGTCAGTAACCTCTACTCCCACATAATTGTGGAATGAACGTAAGCCTAGTCTGAAACATATTCAGATTTGGGGTAGTCCAGCACATGTGCTGAAGGAAGATGCTGATAAGTTGGAATCATGTACAAAAGTTCGCTTGTTTATGGGTTATCCTAAAGGAACGAAAGATGGTTTATTTTATAGTCCTAAAGATTAGAAGGTCATTGTTAGCACCAATGCCCGATTTTTAGAAGAGGACTATGTAATGTATCACAAACCCATGAGTAAAATTGTTCTTGAGGAAATAAGAGAAGACACGTCTACTTTAGTACCAATGGTACAATATGAGATACTATAAGAAACTGCAACATGTGTCACAAATGATGTACAATTACAAGTAGTGCCTCGTCGTAGTGGGAGGGTTGTTAGGCAACCTGATAGATTCATGTTTTTGGGAGAATCTTCGGACTTGATCCCTAGTGAACATGAACCTGATCCCTGGACATATGATGAAGCACTCCAAGATAAAGATGCAGCATCTTGGCAAAGTACAATGAACTCTAAAATAGAATCTATATACTCTAATCATGTTTGGGAGCTTGTAGAACCACCAAATGATGTAAAACCCATTAGATGTAAATGGGTTTACAAAAGAAAAAGAGAGATAGATGGAAAGGTGGAAACCTTTAAAGCAAGGCTTGTTGCAAAAGGGTATACTCAGAAAAACGGAATCGATTATGAGGAAACCTTTTTGCCGGTAGCCATGCTTAAGTCTATCTAGATTTTTTTATTTATTGCCGCTCATATGGATTATGAGATTTGGCAAATGGATGACAAGATAGCTTTCCTTAATGGAAGTCTTGAAGAAAATATCCATATGAAGCAATCAGAGGGATTCATTGTGAAGGGCAAAGAGCATCTTGTATGTAAGCTCAATCGGTCTATCTATGGAGTGAAGCAAGCTTCGAGATCTTGGAACATCTAGTTTAATTAAGTGATCCAGTCTTATGGATTTATTTAGTGTTCGGATGAGTCTTGTGTATACAAGAAGAGTGATGGAAACGTGGTGGTATTTCTTGTAATATACGTAGATAACATTTTGCTCATTGGCAACAATGTCAAAGTGTTGTCAGATGTAAGGGTATGGTTGTCCAAGCAGTTTGATATGAAGGATTTGGGAGAATGTGGACATATTCTTGGGATCAAAGTAATAAAGGATCGCAAGAAAAGAATGTTGTGCTTATCCCAAGCCACATACATCGATACTATTCTAGCTCGTTTTAGTATGTAAAACTCCAAGAAAGGTTTTCTACCTTTTCGACATGGAGTACCTTTATCTAAAGAGATGTCTCCTAAAACATCAAAGGAAATAGAGGACATGAAGGCAGTTCCTTATGCTTCGGATGTAGGAAGCCTAATGTATGCGATGCTATGTACGAGACTGAATATCTATTTTTCCGTGGGCATTGTTAGCAGATATCAAAGTAACCCAGGACAAGGACATTGAACTGCCGTAAAGTATATATTGAAGTACCTGAAAAAGGACTAGAGATTATATGCTAGTTTACCAGACAGATGATTTGCCCCCTGTGGGTTACACGGATTTAGACTTTCAATCAGATAGACACAATAGTAAGTCGATCTCAGGGTATGTGTTTACTTTGGGAGGTGGAGCCATAGCATGGAGGAGTGTTAAGCAGAAATACGTTTCGAACTCCACCATGGAAGCTGAGTATGCGACAGCCTCTGAGGTAGCCAAAGAAGCTGTATGGCTCAGAAACTTCTTGATGGACTTAGATGTGATTCCTGGTTTACCCAAAATTATCACAATTTATTGTGATAATAGCGGTGCAGTAGAAAACTCGAAGGAACCATGAGCCCATAAGGCAAGTAAACACATTGAATGCAAGTACCACCTGATATGAGACATCGTAAACGAGGAGAAGTTGTTATCGCCAAGATTGCATCAGAAGATAACCTGGCAGATCATTTCACTAAGGCCCTTCCAGCGATAGTTTTTGATGGGCATGTTGAGAGGATGAGGATCAGATGTATGACAGCATAGTCTTTTAGTATAAGTGGGAGATTGTTGGAATGTATACTAAAAGCCTAGCTTTTTGTATAAACATTTATTTTAAAATGAGAATCACATTGGTCAAATGTCTACATTTAGTTAAATGTAGTTGTCCATTTAATTTATATTATATATAACATGGTGTGTGGTGTCACATAGAAGATCATGTTATCAGTTCCTTATAGATTATAAATTGAAGCTCACAACCAAGATGGATTGGGACAAACCATTGGAATGGCTGTAGTATAATTTGGTATTAGTCTATCTTGACTATAAAATTACACTAGTACACTATGTGTGTATTGAGCAGGACCGTCTGAGGTTATTCAATTTGTACTGACTCTATAAAAGAACAGAACCTCTGTTATTATGGATGTGCATACTCTTAATCCTGATATAATAACAAGCACATGTACTTAGTATTTATTTCTTTAATTTATCAAAGGGTGATATTTATTCATTAAATCAATAGGCCCGATAAGTTAGGAAATAATATTATTTATATGGTGTGTTATTGATTATAGAAGGAAACTGTGTCCTATTTATTAGGATGATGATGTCCCCTTGAGGAGCTCATAAGGATTGTCATGTAAACCCTGCAGGTGGACTTAGTTCCGACATAACAATGAAGTTGAGTGGTACTACTCTAGGAGCTAGATGTTAATTAAGTGAGTTGTCAGTAACTCATTTAATTAATGGATATTCGATATCTTAAACACAGGGAGATTAACACACTCATGATAAGAAGGAGCCCATAATGTATTATGAGATTGGTGCAGTAGTTCAATAATAACTCTTTAGTGTTATGAGTTATTATTAATGAACTTGAGTTGAGTGTTCGGGTCAAACACAGGAAGCTCAAGCTCATCAGGAGGCTAAAACCAATTCCTCCTCTAGGTCCCTGTTGTAGCCTCTATGTATAAAGCCTCACATCCACCCAAATCATCCTTATGGCCGGCCACATCCTTGCTTGGTGCCTAAGCAAGGGGCCAACCAAGATGGGTTTAAAAGTGGGTTTTTAATTTTTTAAATCTTTCTTTTGGTAGCCATCTACAATATTTTAAATTTTAAAAACTTTTCTTTTTTTGAAGCCATCCACATGGTTTTAAAAGAGAGTTTTAAATTTAAAAAAATCTTTCCTTTTATAGCCATCTACAATGGTTTAAAAGAGAGATTTTATTTTTGTTAAAACTTTTTTTTTTGTAACCATGATTTAAAAGAGAGGTTTTAATTCTAAAATATTTTCCTTTTTGTAGCCATCTACAATGTTTAAAGGAGGGATTTTTAATTTTAAAACTTTCCTTTTGTAGTTATTCACAATAGGAAATTTAAAAGAGAGATTTTAATTATTGTTAAAATCTTTCCTTTTTAGCCATTGCCAAGGATTATAAAAGAGGATAGATAGTGCCTTAGAGGAAATAATCATCTACACAATTTCTATTCCTCTTCTATTCTCCTTGTGGCCGGTCCCCTCATATTCTTATTCTCCCCTTGCTTTCTCACCTAAGGCCGGCGACATCAAGAGGCTTCAACCATCTTGTGGCCGACGGGTTGCAAGGAAGAAAGAAGAACAAGGGGTGGTGTTCCTAGCTTTGATCCCTTGGTGGCCAAAAGTCTTAGAAGAAAGAAGGACTTGGGTGGTTTTTGCGTCTTGATAGATTGTCACCCACACGACATCCAAGAGAAGGAGAGGAATACAGCAGAAGATCTAGAGGTCTTTAAGCTACAAAGAAAGGTATAACTAGTTAATTATTTCCGCTGTGTACTAGTTTATTTTTCCTTTGTATGGATCCTGAAATACCAACACAAGAGGCTAGCGATCTTGTGCTTTGATTGAGGTCTCTGTAGTTTAACCTAGGGTTTATTGTAAGGAGTTTTAATATTCAATTTCTTTGAAAGGCTTTGACTAGGAAGTGGTGGATAGTCCCATTCCCAAGAAAGCCGAGTGCCTCGCCAACGACCTGGAAGCCAATCCTTGAAATAGATATTTAATCAACTTCTGTAATATGGTTTAACTTCTGATGAACACATGGGTTGAACTTGGATTAATAATGTTAAGTTTCGTTTGCAATCCAAGTTTAACTTCTGAAAAGCACATAGGTTGCTAGGAAAAGTTCTGTGCTTGTACAAAATTTTGTACAGGGGAAACATAACGAAATTCCGAGTAGTGCCAACAAAAACAACTAGGTGCCGCCGACCCTAGAGGGATTGAGGAGAATTGTGGAGAGGAGAAATTAGAGATTAGGTTATATTTAGGGAGCACCTCCTACTGTTCTTTTATAATTTTTGCTAGCGGCTAAAAAGGAAAGATTTTAACAGAATTCTATTTTTAAATAAAATTTCCTTTTTCTTTTTTATTCCTATTATGGATGGTTACAAAAAAGAAAGATTTTAACAAAATTAAAATCTCTCTTTTAAACCATTGTAAATAGTTATAAAAGAAATTTTTTTTACAAAATTATATTTTTAAATAAAATCTTCCTTTTATTACTATTATGGTCGGCCCCTTGCTTGGATTAATAATGTTAAGCATCATTTGCAATCCAAGTTTAACTTCAGTAGAGCACATGGGTAGCTAGGTTAAGTTCTGTGCTTGTACAAATTTTTGTATAGGGGAAACAGAACGGAATCCAGGTGTAGCAACCAACACAAGCGATGGATAGAAGCAAATCCCAACAAAGTCCGAGCAATCCAGGATATGGAGCCCCCACGTAATATGAAAGAAGCTCAAAGATTAACCGAGAGAATCACTGCATTATCCCGTTTCATCCCTCGATCAGCCGATCGAAGTTTCCATGTCTTCAAGATACTTCAGAAGGCCAGTAAATTCTAGTGGGATGAAGAATGTGACAACACATTTCGGGAATTAAAAGATTACTTGTCAACCCTACCTGTGTTAGCTAAGCCTGTAGTAGGAGAAACCTTATGGGTTTATCTTTCAGCAAATGAGCACGCTGTAGGCTCAGTACTAGTGAGGCAGGAGGGTAAGGAACAACAACCAGTGTATTTTTCAAGTCATCTATTGAAAGGAGCCGAGTGTAGATATACTACACTCGAGAAATTAGCTTATGCTTTGGTTTTGACATCTAGAAGATTACGACCTTACTTCTTATCGCACGCAATCATAGTAGTAACTAATAACACTCTCGGCCGAGTGCTCCTTAATCCAGAATCATCCGGGCAATTGATCAAGTAGACAACTGAGCTTAGTGAATATGATATACAGTACCAGCCTCATTCGGTAATAAAAGCACAAGCTCTGGCAGATTTTATAATAAAAGTGTAAGGTTCTGAAGAAGAAGGGACTTGAAAAATTTATGTAGATGGATCTTCTACCAGACAAGGCAGTGGTATTGGTATTCTTCTTATATCTCCAAGGGAGGATCGGGTTCATCTTTCTGTCAGGCTAAGTTACAGAGCTACTAATAATGAAGTAGAGTATGAAGCATTGATAGCTGGTTTGCAGGTAGGTCGACATGTGGGAGCTGCTCGGGTATGGATTTATTCTGATTCTCAGTTAGCAGCACAACAATTATCAAGAAATTTTGAGATTAGCAGTGATCGACTTAAGTTATATGCAAAAGCTTTTGATAAATTGAAAGCTACATTCCAAGAGGTAAATATACAGAAGATCCCCCAATCAGAAAATCAAGTGGCAGATGAACTAGCAAAGCTTGCGTCAGTAATAGTACCTTGGAACCTAGATCGGTCAGTGGAGCAAACAGTATTGGTGTCTTGTATTGAGAGACAAACTAACATAGAAATACAGGGCGACTGGAGAGTGCCAATCATATCATTTTTACAACAGGGTATCCTGCCAGCAAATGCAGAACAAGCTAGAGTCTCTAAGAAAAAGGCCACCCGGTACACTTTGATAGGAGATCAACTTTACAAAAGAGTTTTTTCTAGTCCCTTACTTAAATGCATTGGACCAGAAGATATATAATATATTTTACAGGAGGTTCATCAAGGTTCGTGTGGTAGTCATATTGGGGGAAGATCTTTAGCACGTAAGATTTTATTGGCCGGGTATTTTTGGCCTACTCTATAGGAAGATGCAGCTCAACTCGTAAGAACATGTATGTCTTGTCAAAAGCATCAAAATATCTCACATCATCCCACTCAGTTGCTAAAGACTTCCATTGTTTCTTGCCCTTTTGATCAATGGGGTATGGATATAGTAGGCCCATTCCCCCTGGCCACGGCTCAAAGAAGGTTTCTATTGGTAGTTGTAGACTATTTCTCAAAATGGGTGGAAGTCGAACCGTTAACAAGAATTACTGAGAATGCAGTCATCAAATTCTTGTGGTAACACATTATTTACAGGTTCGGTATTCCCCATAATCTAATCTCTGATAATGGGAAACAATTCCAGGGGCAGAGAATTAAAGAATGGTGTGCAGGATATGGCATTACACAGGCATTTACCTCTGTAGCATATCCACAGAGTAACGGACAAGCAGAAGTGACCAATAGAGAAATCATCAGAGGGCTTAAGACTAAGCAAGATCATGTTGGTGGTAGTTGGGTAGATGAGTTACCCAGTGTGTTATGGGCTTACCGTACTACCCCTTGAGAAGCTACAGGGATAATGTTAGTATTAGCCTTAGTACCAATTATGAGATGATTGTAAAGGGCTCATATTGTATCATATATCATTATTAATAAAAGGTAAAGGTTATGGTTATTATATTTATTGCAGTTCAGTGCCGAATGAATAAATATAATAATGTCCTTGGGTAGTAGGTTCTTATCTACAATAATCAATTAGTTGAATTGATAGTGAGATATTGTAGAGAACAGTACTCTGAACTAGTCTTAGTCGAGCATTAATATACAAGGACAATATTAATGCATTAAGACTATCATGTAGGTCAACGGATGACTTGATCTCA
This sequence comes from Zingiber officinale, assembly GCF_018446385.1. Lineage (NCBI taxonomy): Eukaryota > Viridiplantae > Streptophyta > Magnoliopsida > Zingiberales > Zingiberaceae > Zingiber > Zingiber officinale. The sequence continues at coordinate 40,361,320 of NC_055994.1, forward strand.
CAAGTCATGGATATGAGATATCAGGTTGACACATGGGTATGTATTAGAGAATATACACTGAATGACCCACCACGAGAATGTTTCATGGATCGTCGTATGAGTGTCATAAACATTCTCATGTGACTATTGGTATGAATGGTCCTTAGACCTGAAGTCACTACGGTTCCCTACATAAGGAGTTGTATACTTTGGTATCGTCAAACGTCACCCGTAATAGGGTGAACTATAAAGTCGATCACTGGGTATGCAATAAATTATACGGAGGGATGTGAGTGATGTAGATGGGATCTATCCCTTCCATATGACAGAAGTGATATTTGTGGGCCCCTTGATTAGCAGGACACAAGAAAGCATGGTCATGCACAAATGAGTCAATATGAGATATTTAGCTTATTTGATTGAGTGTGTCTACTTGGAGATCAAGAAACACAAAGATTGATAAGAGGATGACATGGTCTATGCCTCATTGATCAATCTACATATCAAGGATAGATGGACCAAGTTATACAATATGATAGCCACGGAAAGGTTAGGTCGGATCATGACTTTCTCGTCACTTGGGTAGTAATGATGCCTTGTTAGATGTCACTCATTGTTTATGTATCGCAAATGTTGATTTGGATACATTGCCAACGTTACGAGAGCCTACAGTGTCACACACAAAGAACAAGTAGATATGGAGAGAGGTTCATATGATGGATCATTGGATTAAGTGTAATCCGAATTGGGCTAGTTGAGTTAAACTCAAGTGGATCCAATCGTTGGATTGAGTCAAATTGCATGGGAATCAATGGGTTAGACTCATTGGGTGAACTTGAGATCACCAAGGAGGTTGAATGGTTAAAATTGAACTATTGGATTGAATGGTTAATTTTGAGCCATTGGATTAGAAGATGAAAGGTCAAAACTCTTGGTATTCCATGAGATGGATATAAATATCATTTTGAATGATATTTTTGATAAGCTTTTCATTAGATGAGAAGGTGAAAAATTTCCTTTGCTTCTTCTTCTTCCTCATTCTCTTCTTGGCCGAAACACATCAAGGGTTGCTAGCATAACCTTGTGTGTTTTTCTTCTCCATCTTGTTGAGTTTGTGAGACAAACGAAGGTAAGGCTTGTTCGTGTGGATACCATAGAGGCGCGAACAATTGATCATGCTGTGATCTGAGTTGTCGGGAGATCATGAGCATGCTTCAAAGGTATAACTCTTTCATGTTTTAGATCTAACTTAGTATAAGATTATGTTTCCCTTCGCATGGATCTTCTGGAGGAAATAGGTTTTTTCCGCTGTGCGTTTGCGTGTTAAGCAACCTATTCCCTTACAGTGGTATCAGAGCCACTTGCGAAGGGATATGCTAAGTTATTAGAATTTTTATATATGATATAGATGTAATGACCCGCCTTCTACTGACTAGGCTGTGAGGTCGATCGCTACATTATGCTGTGCTAAATTACTATTGCGAAAATCTGGATTGATTAAAATTTTACTAAACTGATTACTGTAAAATCTGAACTTAATATTCTAGGTGTACCTAGGAGTTGTACACATGCTAGGGAAGATAATCTATGCCTCTCGGATGTCCTGCTAGCTGTAACCAGGCATTTCAATCGATCCATGAATCGATTGGGCTGTCGGATCGATCCAGTGATCGATCCAGCTTGATACTGGCACGGAGAAAAACTCTGGATCGGTCGGCTGACCGATCCATAAGCTATATTGCTTCTGTATGCGGCTGGATCGGTCTACCGACCGATCCAGGAGTACACTGATCGGTCGGCTGACCGATCCATAACAGACGCTAACTCTCTGTTCGCGACTGGATCGGTCAGCTGACCGATCCAGTGGCACAACCCAATTCTGATCGATCTGTAGATCGATCTGGGTTTCTGATTTCGAATCAGAACCCCTGATTTCAGCACTATTTCGTGCCCAACTCATACACATCAAGTCTATAACAGCTAGAAACATTTTTAACATGTATTAGCTAACATTTTAAACATGATATCACGCATGGTTCACTAATTCATGGCATGCAAATGTACTATGTGTAGAATAATAAGGTTCTAACAGTTAACTAATTTTGCTGAAAGTTCTAATGCATAAATAAAGCTTGTTAGATCCCTAAGATCTTTTATTCCAAGTTCCTGCCCACACACATCTTCATAGCATTGTCCTCCAGCCTCCGCTAGTCCATCTTTCCTTTACCTTTATCTGTAGTATAAGGAAAAGAAAGTATCTATAAGCTTTCGCTTAGTAAGAAACCATCTACCTCACTAAAACATGCATACGATGCTTTTATGCTTTTTAAAACATGCTATCCAACATATGATGAACTTGTTAACACATGGCATACTGAAATCACTGAACATGAACACTAAAGCATGGCATACAAGCTAATCAAAAACTATCATGAGTATCAATAAAGGAAACTGAACTGAACATGAACTGAGCTAAGCTGGAACTGAATTCAAACTCAACTATCATAACTAACCCTTGTGAGTTTTGAAAAACTATAATATAATAGATTAAAATACATAATCATACTGCTAATGGGCCCAGCAACTGTACATGCTATGCGCGCATCCTTAACTAAACCCGGGGTTGCAAATCCCAAATTTAGTAAGGTTTACTAGGTTATCTAAACCTGGGGACCGACTATGGGAGCCCAGCCCAATGGATATCTAATCCTGTACAGTGCCCCTATTGAAAATAAAATACTGAATCATAGCTAACTAATTTATCTTGCTTTTACTAGGTTATCTGAACCTAGAGGCGACTATGGGTGCCCACCCATTGGACCGTAGTCCTATATATGCTGTAGCAAGACTAACTAAACTATTTAAATGCTTCTATTGCATTTACTGAGCTATTAAAAATTGTCTACTGTAGAATTTTACTGAGCTAAGCATTTTATCGAACACTTAGTGTGCTCCAACTCTCCTCTCTATTAGGGAGACCACCTCCTGGCACCCGACAACGTCTAGAATCTCCAACTGAAAGGAGAAAACGTGTCTGGCCCATCTAGAGGTGCTCAACTAAATCCCTAAACTTGCGAGAAGGGTTAAATACACCCTATGCGTCGAAAAGTCTACATATAACTAATTTAAAAACATAGAATCGTACGAAAAGCTACTTATACTGCAGGTGAGGGGTTTCTTACCTCCTGTTCGAATTTTCTTACGATTCTAATCGCTTGATTTCCGGAGGAGACGATCCTTTCTACGATCTTCTCGCGTCTATGCGTTCCTCTCGGGGAGGGGAGCGTACTTGTGTTGAAGTCGTCGCCGGAAAGTGCCCTTGGGCGGAACCCTAGCCTTCCTTGTGGTTGGCGCCGAGAGAGGAAGAAAAGGGAGAGGAGTCGGCGTGATTAGGTTGAGGAAAGGAGAAGTCTCGTTAAAAAATTATTTCCTCATTAATTAATTCCCTATTTATATCAAGTGGTAATCTCGGCCCAACTTGAATATAAATTTAATTGTTTCCCTTTCCTTTCAGCATAGCCCTGCTGGGTTCACTTGGTTACTATGGTTCACCATAAGTCATAGGACCCATAGGTCTCGGGTTCAATTCCCGCTGAAGCTATTTTCGCTTTCTATTTGTTTTTGCTACTTCCGTTACTCTAAAAATTCCATAAAAACATTCTAAAATTCCAGAAAAATCGTAGAATATTTCTAAAATAATTTTGAGAATTTTCAGGTGTTACAATCCCCCATACCTTATAAAAAGTTCATCCTCGAACTTAGAATAACTCTGGGTACTTCTGTCTCATACTAGCTTCTGTCTCACAAGTTGGCTCTTCTGCTGTGTGACTGTGCCAAATGACTTTGACTAATGGTACTTCCTTATTCCGCAATTTCTTAACTGTTCGGTCTATTATCTGAATAGGCCGACTGTCATAGCTGAGGTCTTCGCGGATCTGTACCGACTGAGGCTCAATCACCTGGGTGGCATTTGGGATATGCTTCTTCAGCATAGAGACATGAAATACGTTGTGGACAGCTGAGATTTCCTGGGGTAGCTCTAACTCATATGCTACCTTGCCCACTCTTCTGCTGATAAGGTATGGTCCCACGTATCTAGGACTTAGCTTGCCCTTCTTCCCAAAACGCATTACTCCCTTCATGGGAGCTACTCTGAGGAACACTGAATCCCCGACTGAAAACTCTAAAGGTCTGCGCCGTGTATCAGCATAGCTTTTATAGCGGCTCTGAGCTGTCTCTATCCTCTGGCGGATCTGCTGTATAGCTGCTGTGGTATCTGCCACTAGATCTGTCTGAAGTTCTAGTTCTTTCTGTTCACCACTCTCATACCAGCAGATTGGAGATCTACACCTCCGCCCATAGAGAGCCTCGTAAGGTGCCATACCGATAGTGGCCTGATAGCTGTTGTTGTATGCAAATTCTGCTAGACTCAGATATTTGCACCAACTTCCTTTGAAATCCAGGGCACATGCTCGGAGCATATCTTCGAGTACCTGATTTACTCGCTCCGTCTGTCCATCTGTTTGAGGATGGAAAGCTGTGCTGAACTTTAATTTTGTGCCCAAAGCTGACTGTACACACTGCCAGAAGTGTGATGTGAACCTACTGTCTCTGTCTGAAATAATGGTTCGTGGGACTCCATGTAATCTAACGATCTCCTTGAGATACAACTGAGCTAGCTGTTCCATGGAGTAGGATATCCTGATAGCTAAGAAGTGGGTTGATTTAGTCAACCTGTTGACTATTACCCAGATGGTATCAAAACCATTCGTGGTTCTGGGTAATCCCACTATGAAGTCCATAGAAATGTCTTCCCACTTCCATTCCGGAATCTGAATAGGCTGCAAGACTCCTCCTGGTCGCTGATGTTCTGCCTTAACCCTCTGGCAGGTTAGGCAGGTGCTGACATATCGAGCGATGTCTCTCTTCATCCCAGGCCACCAAAAACGTTTCTTCAAGTCCTGGTACATTTTGGTGGAGCCAGGATGCATCGCGTAAGGAGTCTTGTGAGCCTCGTCTAGGATTTTCTTCTGTAGTTCCTCTTGATCTGGAACACATAGCCTGTCGCCGAAATAGAGTACCCCGCTATCTGATATTCTGAACTCTCCACTTTTTGATTCTGCTAAACCTTGCTTGATTCTCTGAATTTTGAGATCCTGTTCCTGAGCTGTCTGGATGTCACCAAGCAAGGTAGACTCTAATGTCATAGTAGAGAGCTATCTGACTATGAGTTCGAGACCGAAATCTGTGATCTCTTTCTGTAGGGGTGGTGACATGGCTGCTAGAGATAATAAGGTAGCACTGGACTTTCTGCTAAGTGCATCTGCTACCCTATTTGCTTTTCCTGGGTGGTAGAGGATGTCTATGTCATAGTCTTTGACCAGCTCTAGCCATCTGCGCTGTCGCATATTCAGATCCTTCTGAGTGAAGAAGTACTTCAGACTCTGATGATCTGTATACACTCTGCACTGAGCTCCATACAAGTAATGTCTCCAAATCTTGAGAGCGAACACTACTGCTGCAAGCTCAAGGTTATGAGTAGGATAGTTCTTCTCATAATCCTTGAGTTGTCTAGAGGCATAGGCGATTACCTTGCCATCTTGCATCAGCACTGCTCCTAGTCCCAACTTAGAGGCATCACTATAAATATCAAAGCTGTCTGCATTCTCTGGTAGAGTCAGAATAGGTGTACTGGTCAATCTCCTTTTTAGTTCACTGAAACTGTTCTCACAATCCTCTGTCCACTGATACTTTCTGTTCTTTCTGGTAAGAGCTGTCAGTGGGGAGGCTATCCTGGAGAAGTCCTCTACGAATTTTCTGTAATAGCCTGCTAATCCCAGAAAGCTTCTGATCTCGCTAGCGTTCTTGGGTCTCTTCCAATTGCTCACAGCTTCTATCATACTGGGGTCTACCATAATACCATCCTTTGAGATGATATGGCCCAGGAAGGATGCCTGATCTAACTAAAATTCACTTTTCATGAACTTGGCGTACAGCTGGTTCTGCTGAAGGGTCTGCAATACTATTTTCATGTGCTCTGCGTGTTCTTCCTGAGTTCTGGAATAGATAAGAATGTCATCGATGAACACGATAACGAACTTATCTAAATATTCCCTGAATACTCTGTTCATGAGATCCATGAAGGTAGCTAGAGCATTTGTCACGCCAAAGGGCATGACTACGAACTCGTAATGTTCGTATCTGGTCCTGAATGCTGTCTTGGGTATATCCCCTTCTTTGACTTTCACCTGATGATAACCTGATCTGAGGTCTATTTTAGAGAACACTGCTGCTCCCTTTAGCTGATCAAATAGGTCATCTATTCTGGGAAGAGGATACCTGTTCTTGATTGTGACTTGATTCAGTGCCCGGTAGTCTATACACAAGCGCATGCTCCCGTCTTTCTTCTTCACGAACAATACAGGTGCTCCCCATGGTGAGTGACTAGGACGGATTAAGCCCTTGTCAAGCAGCTCCTGTAATTGCTCATGAAGTTCTTTCAATTCTGCTGGGGCCATGCGATAAGGCGCTTTGGAAATAGGATTTGTACCGGGAATGAGCTCTATCTCAAATTCTATCTCCCTGTCTGGTGCTAAGCCTGGTAACTCTTCAGGGAAGATTGCTGGGTAGTCACATACGACTCGGACCTCTGCTAGCTGTCGGTCCTTGTCCTGACTGGTACTGACTACGTGTGCTAAAAATCCCGTACCTCCTGAATCCATTAACTTCTGTGCCTTCATAGCTGAGAGAAATTTCTTGGCTTTTCTCTTGGGTTCTCCGATAAACTCGAACTGTGCTTCTGCTTCAGGTTGGAATATGACTTTCTGCTTATGACACTCGATGGAGGCACCGTATCTGATCAAGAAGTCCATTCCGAAGATGACATCGTAGTTCGTCATATTTAGCACTATCAGATCACAAAAGAGTTCTCTGTTTGCTATAATGACTGGCACGGCTCTGAGCCAGTGCGTGGATGCCATAATTTCTCCTGACGATAGCGTTGTCAGAAACTGACTACTGAGTACCTCTGGGGGTATCGCTAATTTCTTTGCAAATGCCCTGGATATATATGAATGGGTTGCCCCAGTATCGAATAAGACAGTTGTACTTTGCTGTAAAATACTAATCTGACCTGTAACAACTGTCGAGGCATTTGCTACGTCCTCTCTGGTCAGTGAGTAGATCCGTGCATTTATCGTAGCTGGAGGGGCTTCTAGTCTGCCCTGGCTGATGTGTGGACCATCTAGAGCGGCCTGCATCTGATGTAACTAAGCTGGCTGGCCTCCATACTGAATCAGCTGGGGTAGAGGAAGACTAGTCTTGTTCGGGCACTGCTTAGCCATATGCCCTTCCTGTCCACACTCAAAGCATCCTCGTGTGCCATTACGACAAACTCCAGGATGGAATTTCACACAAGTAGAACACTTTGGATAACTGGGCTGCTTGCTGGCTGGTCCTCCTTTTGGATAACTCCCTGGTTTGCGCTTGTTGCTGGAGTTCCCTTTCCAGTTAGAGTCGTGGGAGCTGTGGCCCTGGTGTTTCTGAGTACCTGAGCCTCCTTGTCCCTTGGACTCTGAGAGAACTTGCTTCTGCTGCTTGATACTGTTCTGGTTGTAACGACCCAATTTTCCCTATTCTGAGTTTCAAACGTCCATAAAAATGTTTGAAAATACTGTTAAAATATTCTAGAGATTTTTAGAAATTTTTAGAGTATTTTTGCATAATTTTTGGAGGTCGTTTAGCATTTTTTCAAAACCAAAGAAGTTTAGGCAAAAAGCGTTGGAAGTGAGGTTTGAACCCGGGACCTCGGGTCGGACTGAACCAAGCCAAACCGGCTTGACCAGCTGGGATAAGAGATTTATGTTAATCTCATATAGAGTTAAATAAGGTTATAGTATAGTTGGGTTATATCCGAATACTTATAAAAGGAAATAAGTTTTGGGATTTTAAGGAAAACCAAACTTTTTCTCCCGAAAACCTAATCTCCTTCGCTCTTCTCCCTCGCGACGGCGCAAAGCTGCGGCGGAAACCTAGAGTGAGCTAGGGTTGGAGATTCCGGCGCCGGCGAGACTTGATTCCAGCCGTCCCTCATCCACGGTGGCTGTTCCCGACGGAGAGAAGCCCGAGAGCTCCGACACGCCGGAAAAGCTGCTACCCGAGCCCTAGAAGCCCTCCTTCCCTTCTTCTCGGTTGTAAGTCCAAGAAAGCAAGTAAGTACTACTCACCTGCGGTAGGAGTTGCTCCGAGCTTCGATTTGTTTTCCTTGCTTCGATTTTTGCCGTGCCGAGTAGTTCCGAGCTTCGATTGGTTTTCCTTGCTTCCATTGCAATTTGGATTTGGTTTTGAGGTTGTTGCCGTGAGCCTCAAATGGGAACAAAGGAAGGAAAGATGGTATAGGTTAGGGATTTTAGTTCCTTGCTTTGGAACCTGCTGTGACCGGATATGGTTGCTAGAAATATAGGTTCTTTTTTTTAGTTCAATTGCTACTGTAAAGATTGTTTAAGGAATGTTTAATTCCAAAGTTTTCTCCTTTGGAGTTTGCTGGAATTTTTGGTTTTCTTCCATAGCCGATGGAGAGCATGAAGATATGTTGTTATTACCTCTTTAGTTTCTAGTAGCAAATTTAATGATTTAGCGTGAAGAATTTATATACAAACATGTACAGAACTGAGCATGTGATTTTAGATTCAATTTCATTGCTATATGAGGAATAAGAACAATTTTATTAGATTTTTTTGTTTAGAGCTTTAGTTACTGCCGTGGCACTACAGATAGTTGCAACAAGTTTTGATTTCTGTTGCCTTGTGAGAGTATGAGTTTTCTTTACAACAAGTTTATACAGATTTTAAGCTTCAGTAAGTTTTAGTGATGATAAGCATGTGTACAGATTTAGCGTATTTTTGTGCATGAAGAATTTATATGCATGCTATCTTAAAGTATGTAGCTTGAGATTTATGTGCCATTTAATTTAAGCATGCAGAATTAGACTTTTCCATGCTACTACCATGTTTAGAAAGTCCAAGTTAGCTTTCTTTTGCTCTATTTTACAGCATGTTTAAGAAGTTGAGTAGCATTCTATGTCTGTATGTTTTTACAGCATGATTGGAAGCACTAAGTAGCATTCTTTGCCTAGTTTTACAGCATGTTTAGAAGCACTGAAGTAGCATTCTATGCCCTGTTTTTACAGCATGTTTAGAAGTATTAAAGTAGCATTCTTTGCCTATTTTTACAGCATGTTTAGAAGCCCTAAAGTAGCATTCTATGCCATGTTTTTATAGCATGATTAGTGAGATTAGATTAGCTTTCTTTGCTCTTATCGCAACATGTTTTAAAAGTTCAAACTAGCTCTCTTTTGCTCTATTCTAGAGCATGATTAGTAAGTTCAGATGTGCTTTCTTTTCCTTTATTTTATAGCATGCTTAGAGAGTTCAGATTTGCTTACCTTTGCTTTATTTTATAACATGCTTAGGGAGTTCAGATTGGCTTTCCTTTGCGTTATTTTTATATAGCATGCTTGGTTAGTTGTAATCCTATACTTGTTAGATACATCTAAAGGATTTTAATAAGCTCTAATAAAGGATTATGAGAAGTATGAGTAAAGGAAAAGACTAAAGTCTAGTTAAAAAGGAAGATAAAAAGTAAGTCAAGCAAGAGGCTAGTACCCGACATCCAAGAGCTTGTCGTTAAACAAATCCAGGTGACCATTTCCGAGGTCTTGGCCCTGGTAGACCGAGGTCTGCTCTTTTAGGATTGGTGGCTCGCAACCCCAACCTATTAGGGAACGCGCATGAGTTGGTACTAGGCCTGGGCCCAAGAAAAGAAAACCTAAGAAAGAAAAGAAAAGTTAAGTAAGAAGGAAGAAAGAAAAGAAAAGTTAAGTAAGAAGGAAGAAAGAAAGAAGAAGAAAGTAAAAGATAGAAATTAAAAGATTAATTTCTAATACAAGGATACAAGAAATGAAACAAGTTACATGCTTAGAATAAATAAGAATGGTTAGTTTCTTTAATTCTAAGTTTACATAGTTAGTTTCTTGTTATTCTGCTTGATACTGAGTATGATTTGTATCTAGTTCATTTTCTGTATACCATGAGCATATGCAGATAGTTTTAGTATTTCAGTTTCAGTACTTATGCATTTCATTTATGCATTTCGAGTTTTGTGAGATAGATTAGTACTTACTAAGCGTTTTCGCTTATAGATCTTGTTTTCTTTCCTCCTACTGCAGATAAAGGAAAAGCTAAGATATGAAGGGAGGCGATAGGGTGGTGGTGATGATGGATGTGTGTGGTGGCTGAACTATGGAGGGATCCAGAGGGGACTAGCAAGACTTATTCATTTAGAGTTTATGTCTAGTTCATTTTCCTTATTTCCATTATGAAATCATGAGTTTATGCTTGAGTTCGAAGTGCATTGTAGCTTGTTATGCTTTGTTCTGAGAGTTTTGAGTTTAATTCTTATTGCTAGTTTAGTTTTTGATTAGAATATGATTTATTAATGCGTGGTTGTGAAGAATATTGTGATCCAGCCGCATGTGGCTGTGTATATCTTTTATGTATTGTGGATTTGGTCACCGGTAGAGGGGAGACTCTGCCGAATTTTTCGGTGGGAACCCCTCTGAACTGTGATAAAATCTACCTGACTCTAATTATAGAGTCAGTGCCGCTAGGAGGGAAGTTATAGTTAGGTAACAATCTCCCTTAGAGAGTAGTAGTAAGAAAGGGTGGTTGTTACAGTTGGTATCAGAGCAGTGTTCCATTCTCCAGCATCACACACACATCAGCATCATCCTCGCCGTCTCCAAGTAAGAATGTATTTAAATTCTTTCTTTATTCTGCTTTCCTTATTATCAACTGCAGTATAGAGTACTTGTTTTTTTTTGAGTACTAAAGTAAGATAGAAGATTTAGTTTCCCTTGTCTCTATTCGTATTTATGTATGATTAGAAGGGTTAAAGTAAGATATCAAGCCTTTACCTTGAATAAATAGATGGCAAGAAGAGGACGTCCCCGTGCTACTGACACTGAGGAACCAGCTCAAGAGAATGAAGTGCCTAGAGCAACTGAGCCCAACCTTTCTGAAGTGGTTGCTCAGCTCCAGAGGCAAGTAGCAGAGCAGCAGTAAGTGATTGCCAATCTGATGGCAAACCAGCAAGCAGTTCCTCCCCCTCCTCCAGTTGTCACTGCAGAGACCCCAGTGGTAACTGAGACTCCACCAGCTACTCAGGGAACCGTCACAGCACCCCAGAGACAAGAAGCATACCTCATCCAGTGGCTGAAGCTGAAACCAGAAAGCTTTTCAGGCACGACTGAGCCCTGGGATGCCCAGGCTTGGTTTAAAACACTGGAGAGCACTATAGAGCTTCTTGACTGGCCAGAAGTCGAGAAGGTCAAGTGTGCCTCTCTCTGCCTGTCAGGAGATGCTCGTATGTAGTGGGAGAGGATAAAGACCAAGAGAGCAGCCGATCAGATGAGCTGAGCAGATTTTCAGTTAGAGTTCTATGAAGAGTTCTATCACCAACAAGCACTATGAGGGGTTTATAGAGTTCAAGCCAGCCAAGGTAGAAGACAAGACAGTAGGGAGCCCGGAGCCCCAGTCAAGTAAGTGCAGAAGAATAGAAAGAAGGTAAGAAAGAGGGGGTTCGGTGGTCTGTGAATATCCCGAGGTATTCCCAGCAGATCTACCTGGACTACCTCCCAATAAATGAATGGATTTGAGATTGAATTGGTTCCTAGAACCGGTCCAATTTCAAAAGCTCCGTATCGCATGTCTCTAGTAGAGCTGAAGGAGTTACAAGAACAACTACAGGAGTTATTTGACAAAGGCTCCATTCGCCCTAGTCATTCACTCCGGGGAGCTCCAGAGTTGTTCGTTAAGAAGAAAGACGGATCCGTGCTAATGTGCATAGATTTCAGAGCGCTAAGAAAAGTAGCAGTTAAGGACAAGTACCCCCTTCCCAGGATCGATGACTTATTTGATCAGTTAAGAGGAGCAACGGTGTTCTCGAAGATAGACCTGCACTCTGGGTACCATCAGCTGAAAGTGAAAGAAAGAGATATACCCAGAACGGCATTCAGAACCAGATATGGACACTACGAGTTTGTAGTTATGCTATTTGGAGTGACCAATGCACCTGCGGTCTTCATGGACCTAATGAACAGAGTGTTCAGAGAATATCTTGACAAATTTGTCATTGTATTCATCGATGATACTCTGGTCTATTCAAGGACCCCAGAGGAGCATGACACGCACTTGAGGATAGTACTGCAGACTCTTCAGCAGAAGCAGCTTTATGCTAAATTCTCAAAGTGCGAGTTCTGGTTAAATCAGGTGGCGTTTTTAGGTCACATTATCTCTAAAGAAGGTATTCAAGTGGATCCAGCCAAAGTGGAAGCGGTCAACAACTGGAGTAGACCCAAGAACGTCAGAGAGATCAGGAGCTTCCTTGGTTTAGCAGGGTACTACAGGAAGTTCGTGGAGGATTTTTCCAGGATAGCCTCTCCACTAACAGCCCTCACCAGAAAGAACAAGAGATTCGAATGGTCAGACAAATGTGAGCAGAGCTTCCAAGAGCTAAAGAAGAGATTGATCAGTGCTCCCATTCTGACTGTTCCACAAAGCGACAAGAGTTTCGACATCTACAGCGATGCTTCCAAGATGGGCTTAGGAGCTGTACTCATGCAAGAAGGAAAAGTCATAGCTTATGCTTCCAGACAACTCAAAGACTATGAGAAGAACTACCCTACTCATGATCTCGAGCTGGCAGCTGTAGTTTTTGCACTTAAACTCTGGCGACATTATTTGTATGGAGTCCAGTGTAGAATTTTCACAGATCATCAGAGTCTTAAGTACTTCTTCACTCAGAAGGACTTAAACATGAGACAGCGTAGGTGGTTGGAGTTGGTCAAAGATTATGACTGTGAAATTCTCTACCACCCAGGCAAAGCTAACAAAGTGGCGGATGCACTCAGCAGAAAATCTAGTGCATCACTGATGTCTTTGTCATCACTAGCCCTGCCACTGCAGAAGGAGTTGTCAGATTTTGGGCTTGAAATTATCGAAGGACAGCTCTCTACATTGACCTTAGAGTCTACACTGCTTGTGGAGATGCAGAGAAAGCAAAGTGAAGATCCGGACATCCAGAAGATCAAGCAAGGGATACAGAAAGAAGACAACTCAGAGTTTAGAGTGACAGATAGCGGAATTCTTTATCAGGGGAGTCGCATTTGCGTGCCCAATGATGAGGAACTGAGAAAGAAGATCTTAGAGGAAGCTCACAGTACACCATATTCCATGCATCCTGGTTCTTCCAAGATGTACCAAGATGTGAAACAGAGGTTTTGGTGGTCAGGACTCAAAAGAGATGTAGCTAAGTATGTCAGTACCTGCTTGACATGCCAGAGAGTCAAAGCAGAACACCAGAGACCAGGAGGAGTTCTCCAGCCTCTTCCAATACCAGAATGGAAATGGGAAGACATTTCCATGGACTTCATAACAGGTCTTCCAAGAACCACCAGTGGATATGATGCGATATGGGTAATAGTAGACCGATTGACCAAGTCTGCTCACTTCCTAGCCATCAAGGTGTCCCACTCCATAGAGCAGTTGGCCCAGCTATATGTTAAAGAGGTAGTCAGACTTCATGGAGTTCCTAAATCTATCGTTTCTGATAGAGATGGGCGCTTCACCTCACACTTTTGGGAGTGCGTTCAGAATGCACTAGGCACCAAACTCAAGTTCAGCACAACTTTCCATCCACAGACTGATGGACAGACAGAGCGAGTGAATCAGATTTTAGAAGACATGCTCAGAGCTTGTGCGCTAGATTTCAAAGGAAGTTGGTGCAAGTATTTGTGCTTAGCTGAATTCGCTTACAACAATAGCTATCAGGCTACCATTAAGATGGCACCTTATGAGGCACTATATAGCAGGAAATGCAGATCACCCATATGCTGGCAAGAAGCAGGAGAGAGAAAAGAGATAGAAGCAGAGTTGGGCATTCAGACAAAGGTGATAGATGAGACTACTCAAGCAATCCAGAAAATCAGACAGAGAATTGAGACTGCCCAGAGCAGACAAAAGAGTTATGCTGACACACGCCGTACGCCATTGGAATTCCAAGTAGGAGATTCAGTTTTCCTCAAGGTCGCTCCTATGAAGGGAGTGATGAGATTTGGCAAGAAGGGCAAATTAAGTCCTCGCTATGTAGGACCTTACCTGATCATAGAGAGGATTGGGAAAGTAGCTTACAGGCTGGACTTACCACAAGACATGTCAGCAATACACAATGTGTTTCATGTCTCCATGCTAAGGAAGTGTCTCCATGACCCGAGCCAAGTGATTCAGCCTCAGTCAATGCAGATCCAAGAGGATCTTAGTTATGAGAGCAGACCTACACAGATAGTGGACAGAGCAGTCAAGAGATTGAGAAACAAAGAAGTACCACTAGTGAAGGTCGTCTGGTAGAACCAGAAGCACGAGGAAATCACTTGAGAGCGGGAGGATAGTATGAGACAGAAGTATCCAGAGCTATTCTAAGTTCGAGGACGAACTTTTTATAAGGTATGGGGGATTGTAACGACCCAATTTTCCCTATTCTGAGTTTCAAACGTCCATAAAAATGTTTGAAAATACTGTTAAAATATTCTAGAGATTTTTAGAAATTTTTAGAGTATTTTTGTGTAATTTTTGGAGGTCGTTTAGCATTTTTTCAAAACCAAAGAAGTTTAGGCAAAAAGCGTTGGAAGTGAGGTTTGAACCCGGGACCTCGGGTCGGACTGAACCAAGACAAACCGGCTTGACCAGCTGGGATAAGAGATTTATGTTAATCTCATATAGAGTTAAATAAGGTTATAGTATAGTTGGGTTATATCCGAATACTTATAAAAGGAAATAAGTTTTGGGATTTTAAGGAAAACCGAACTTTTTCTCCCGAAAACCTAATCTCCTTCGCTCTTCTCCCTCGCGACGGCGCAAAGCTGCGGCGGAAACCTAGAGCGAGCTAGGGTTGGAGATTCCGGCGCCGGCGAGACTTGATTCCAGCCGTCCCTCATCCACGGTGGCTGTTCCCGACGGAGAGAAGTCCGAGAGCTCCGAGAACACGCCGGAAAAGCTGCTACCCGAGCCCTAGAAGCCCTCCTTCCCTTCTTCTCGGTTGTAAATCCAAGAAAGCAAGTAAGTACTACTCACCTGCGATAGGAGTTGCTCCGAGCTTCGATTTGTTTTCCTTGCTTCGGTTTTTTCCGTGCCGAGTAGTTCCGAGCTTCGATTGGTTTTCCTTGCTTCCATTGCAATTCGGATTTGGTTTTGAGGTTGTTGCCGTGAGCCTCAAATGGGAACAAAGGAAGGAAAGATGGTATAGGTTAGGGATTTTAGTTCCTTGCTTTGGAACCTGCTGTGACCGGATATGGTTGCTAGAAATATAGGTTCTTTTTTTTAGTTCAATTGCTACTGTAAAGATTGTTTAAGGAATGTTTAATTCCAAAGTTTTCTCCTTTGGAGTTTGCTGGAATTTTTGGTTTTCTTCCATAGCCGATGGAGAGCATGAAGATATGTTGTTATTACCTCTTTAGTTTCTAGTAGCAAATTTAATGATTTAGCGTGAAGAATTTATATACAAACATGTACAGAACTGAGCATGTGATTTTAGATTCAATTTCATTGCTATATGAGGAATAAGAACAATTTTATTAGATTGTTTTGTTTAGAGCTTTAGTTACTGCCGTGGCACTACAGATAGTTGCAACAAGTTTTGATTTCTGTTGCCTTGTGAGAGTATATGTTTTCTTTACAACAAGTTTATACAGATTTTAAGCTTCAGTAAGTTTTAGTGATGATAAGCATGTGTACAGATTTAGCGTATTTTTGTGCATGACGAATTTATATGCTTGCTATCTTAAAGTATGTAGCTTGAGATTTATGTGCCATTTAATTTAAGCATGCAGAATTAGACTTTTCCATGCTACTACCATGTTTAGAAAGTCCAAGTTAGCTTTCTTTTGCTCTATTTTACAGCATGTTTAAGAAGTTGAGTAGCATTCTATGTCTGTATGTTTTTACAGCATGATTGGAAGCACTAAGTAGCATTCTTTGCCTAGTTTTACAGCATGTTTAGAAGCACTGAAGTAGCATTCTATGCCCTGTTTTTACAGCATGTTTAGAAGTATTAAAGTAGCATTCTTTGCCTATTTTTACAGCATGTTTAGAAGCCCTAAAGTAGCATTCTATGCCATGTTTTTATAGCATGATTAGTGAGATTAGATTAGCTTTCTTTGCTCTTATCGCAACATGTTTTAAAAGTTCAAACTAGCTTTCTTTTGCTCTATTCTAGAGCATGATTAGTAAGTTCAGATGTGCTTTCTTTTCCTTTATTTTATAGCATGCTTAGAGAGTTCAGATTTGCTTACCTTTGCTTTATTTTATAACATGCTTAGGGAGTTCAGATTGGCTTTCCTTTGTGTTATTTTTATATAGCATGCTTGGTTAGTTGTAATCCTATACTTGTTAGATACATCTAAAGGATTTTAATAAGCTCTAATAAAGGATTATGAGAAGTATGAGTAAAGGAAAAGACTAAAGTCTAGTTAAAAAGGAAGATAAAAAGTAAGTCAAGCAAGAGGCTAGTACCCGACATCCAAGAGCTTGTCGTTAAACAAATCCAGGTGACCATTTCCGAGGTCTTGGCCCTGGTAGACCGAGGTCTGCTCTTTTAGGATTGGTGGCTCGCAACCCCAACCTATTAGGGAACGCGCATGAGTTGGTACTAGGCCTGGGCCCAAGAAAAGAAAACCTAAGAAAGAAAAGAAAAGTTAAGTAAGAAGGAAGAAAGAAAAGAAAAGTTAAGTAAGAAGGAAGAAAGAAAGAAGAAGAAAGTAAAAGATAGAAATTAAAAGATTAATTTCTAATACAAGGATACAAGAAATGAAACAAGTTACATGCTTAGAATAAATAAGAATGGTTAGTTTCTTTAATTCTAAGTTTACATAGTTAGTTTCTTGTTAGTCTGCTTGATACTGAGTATGATTTGTATCTAGTTCATTTTCTGTATACCATGAGCATATGCAGATAGTTTTAGTATTTCAGTTTCAGTACTTATGCATTTCATTTATGCATTTCGAGTTTTGTGAGATAGATTAGTACTTACTAAGTGTTTTTGTCACGCCCCCAAAGGAGTCCCTGCCAGACAAAAATCCGACAGCATCTCCCCTGTACCGGTGACAATATGAAGCATCACTACAAACAAAATATACATCAGCCACATGCGGCTGGAATATTTATATACATAACCACGCAGTTATAATAACAGCCCACACGGCTGGAATGAAACAATCACAACCACGCAGTTATATATAAAACAGCCCACACGGCTGTACAAAACAAACCAACACAGCGGAAAAACGAAAACGGAAAGCCCACACAAGACAAATAGATACAATGCATGCCGGCACGGCTTAAACACAAATACAACACCAAAAGAATAAAATAGTCACATGGCTAAACACAAATACAATGCCACGAATAAGAAAGGAATATACAATAGAAAACGAACACAGTCTTCGGATGTGACGTGGGACCCGGCAGACAGGATACTCCGAGCGACACTCCAACCATCTACCTGAAAACATAAATGTATACATGCGGTGGTGAGTATAGGTAACTCAGCGGGTAATAGAAAAGATAGTGCATGGTCCATAAACAAAACATGGAGATCAAAAGTATACAGTCTCAGTAGGGAATATGAACATGGTCATACTATCATAATCAATGCATCTGAACATACCTGACATAATAACCTGACATAAACTGTACAAAGCACAACTAACATAATGATAGATACAAACCCAATCTGGAATCGACCCATGGTACAATGATCAGTAAACTCACCGGATCTGCAACAGATATACCCGTGACACCTGTGCAATATAAGTACGACTGCATATACATGTAAAATAAATGACATGTATGCAACATGGCAACCAAGTGCAACAATCATATCTCAAACAAGTGCAACAACGACAATCACATGCAACTAGTAACTACTAGGCATGTATGCAAATGCAGATGCACCGCGCATCAAATGCAAGAATAATAACTGCGTATGCATGCTCCATGGTCACCCCCGCCACCTCTCCAGACACCACGACCCCTGTATGGCCGAGAGGCTTGGGTCTGTGACGACTGTACTACCCTCCAGCCCACTATATAGTGGTCGAGGCGGACAGTCCGCTAATAGCTATCTAGCTAAATAGCATCAGGGTCCCTGACTGCTCACAACGCCGGATCTCACTAAACCTCGTGACCGGGTGGCACGACAGGACTAGCAGCAACTGCTCTAGCTACCACTACCCATGAGTGGCCGAGTGTGCGGCGCTAAACCAAACCAACTGATGACTCTCTCACCACAAGGGAGACAATGGTCATCAGATGCAATGAATGATGAACATGATATATATATATAATCATCATCCATGCAACAACCCCAAACCTCATAAATACCTCCAACATGAGTATAATCGTCATGATACCTCCACATATCCCACCGAACATATGTACCCACTACACATGTAGAAGTAACCAAAACGCCAATAATCCCACCGGACACATGTACACAAAAATATAAGTACAATCAACATGTATCCTCCAATAAAAATACAACGGACATGTGTATATACTCCGAACATACAATCAACACAACTCCTCCAAAAGTACATGACAAATACGTATGTACACACCACATGTAAATGTACGGTCAACAAGATAACTCCTATGACACATACCCATCTATGTACAGTCCACATCATACACCCAATCAGCATGGTAATACCAACAACCCGACAATCCCTACAAGGCATACTCTACACGTGTAATCACAACAGAGTAGATATCAAAAGTAGAGACGGTATATGAATTAAATGGAACACCTCA
Organism: Zingiber officinale; assembly: GCF_018446385.1. Classification (NCBI taxonomy): domain Eukaryota; kingdom Viridiplantae; phylum Streptophyta; class Magnoliopsida; order Zingiberales; family Zingiberaceae; genus Zingiber; species Zingiber officinale. The sequence continues at coordinate 40,380,219 of NC_055994.1, forward strand.
AAGATCAAGCATAAGTCTCTAGCAGGAAGTCAACAAACCGATATGATATAAGGTAAAGCAGTCTAATCCATCGGATAACAACCATGCACTAAGTACAAGAAAATCTACATAGAGGTAAAGGAAGAAATACCCGCCTTAATTTGTCGACCGTGTCCAGAATAAATCCCACGTCGTGATGATCATCCCATATCAAAGTCCTGCATAAATCAATATTTACATATTTTATTTAGCTAAATTCACATGAATTAAAATAGCTAAATAAAATCCCTACTCAACTAGGATAACTCCACTCAAATCTGATCTCCGATAAATCCTCCAAAGAATCCTCAATCTAACTCACATAATTCATCATCAATCCAACACTAATCTAAACTCATCAAAAATCCTTCTAAATCCACAAATCAATCCAAGATTCAATCCAAATCAATATATCAAAGTTGAATTCTAATTCCTTAACCATGAATCAACTTCACACAATTCATCCATTTCAACTAATCTACACAGATTACAACAATCTATCATCAACAATCTATGTTAACCCAATACCATCATCAACAATCTATGTTAACCCAATACCATCATCAACAATCTATCATCAACAATCCATGTAGAATGCTTAATCTAATCCAATATGAAATACCTCATTGATACATCACTTACCTTGGAAGGTTGTAGCTGATCCACACTCACAGCTCCCACCATAACCCTGCCAACAGCTACCAAAGCATTCATACATCAATCCTTCCAAAAATTTGTCCAAGAAGCAAAAATACAACAATGTATCTACTGAATCCTACAACCGGAATCACACTCACCTCAATTGATCCCAAATCAAGCTGCTGTTCACCACCCGGATCAAGGAGGGATCAGAATTCAACCAAACAATACATCACTAACTCATTTCCAACAACAACTATGCACCTTACCTCTTCACCCGAGAGCTACCAAAGACCCCAGCCACAAGAATTGGAGAAGAAGAAGTTCTTCTCAAGGAAGATCCATCACTAGGTTTATCCGAAGCATCCTCCTAGACCAGAACAGAGAGAGCACCATAAACGCATAAAAAATCCTTGAATTCATAGAATCTCTCGACCAAGCCTTACCTCAATCAATCCCTACAGCTGGTGTCGTGCGATCCACAACTACTGCAACGAGGAACCGAAACTAGGGCTCCGATTCTTGCTCTTGGCCAAGATCAAGTTGTGCTGAGGCGGCACCTTGGATCAAGAAGAAGGTTGTAGACCCGAAGCTAGGGCTCAGGAAGCGGTGGCCAGCACCAGCTGCTCATGGATGTCCGGCAATGGCTAATCGGAGCGGCACGGGGTCGGCATCGCGGGTTAGGGGAGGAATCGCCAGGGAGAGGGAGGAGAGGATCGAGCCGCCTAGTAGCCAAGAGAGCTTGGCATCGGAGAGGCACGCAGAGGAAAGGTCGCTGCCGGCGGTGAACTCGCGGTGGTCGGCGATCGGGCAAGGAGGAATCGCCGGAGAGGGGTTTCGGGCAGAGAGAATCGGGGAGAAGAATAAGGATCGGGGGAAAAATTAACGAAATCCGAAATTTAAACCTAGGTTTTATTAATTAAAACCTAAGTCCATTCCCAAATCAACTCCCACTTAAATGGGTATTCCAAAACAAGTATTCACTGTACCCCGAATCCATCCCATCAAAATGGATCATACGGACTCCGTTTAAATCCCGAAAAATTTCTAAAAATTCTGAAAAAATCCAATAAGATTTTTCGTCCAATAATAATTATTATTTAATTTTACGGTATCTTACATTCTCCCCCACTAATAAAAATTTGGTCCCCAAATTTACTGGTCAACTCAGGGATCCTCATCCAAGGGTAACATCCAAACAGTATCCTCATCCGCTACCTCGTCATAACATCATAAACATATCTCCAAGCATGACAATCCACCCCCAAGTGAATAGTGATGACTCTGTGAGCTATGAGCTCACTCTGCTCCTGTTACTCCCACTCTGCAATCTAGCCAACTGTGAATAAATCAAACCCCTCTAAAATCCAAAATCCACTATCCACAAATCCTCCAACATCTGTACAAAACACGCAGACTATCCATCAGTCTAAGGGTGAAAATCCATACTATAGTAAAGCTCCAATCCCAAAATCTGTTGTAACCAAAGTCAAAACCAGGATGTGAAATCGCAGATCTCCATCCAAAACCATACTCAGAGATACATCATCCAGTCTGATAATCCCTCTAGAGTATAATCCTACTACTCAATCCAAAATAATCCGCCTTACTAATCGACAGCTAGGGATCCAAGTTGTCATCCAATAATGACTACCCAAACTATTATATCCTCTCCATGTCCTGGATAATCCCATAACAAAATCCATCATAATATGCTCCCAACTCCACTCTAGTATCCAAATCAATGGAGACAATCCCATAACATAATAATCCTGAAAATAATCCTGATGGTCTCCGACGTTCAGCCTCGCTGATACACTAAACATCAAGCTACAAATCCACGATGTCATTCTTCATACCGTTTCACCAATAAGAATGCTCCAAATCTCCATACATCAGGTGTCACCCGAATGTATCGCAAATCCAGATCAATGTGTTTCCTGCAGTAACTCCTCCCGGACAAGAAGTAACTCGAAAACACACACAATCTCCCATAGAGATATATGAATCTCATTCCCATCACACGATAATTCGATATACTGGCATGAGACTACTCCGCTCATACCATATCGGAACTACACCAACTCCCAGATACGATACATCTGTGTAGAGTACAAATCCGTCTACACTAGAAAGCATAACTAAGACGGTGCAGTTATCTAAACTGATCTCACAAACATCTATCCAGGAAAATTCCATACTCTTCCTAGACACTCCGGTCAACTGCGTAAATGCTGGAGAAAACCCTCAATCAAATCTCCAGTAATATCCAGCTAGACCAAGGCAGCTGCGAGTCTCCGATATAGACTACAACTACTCCCAACTGGTAACAACCTCTAACTCCCATGGATCCACCGATATCCTCAACTAAACATGTGTCCCAAAAACTCGTAAAAGACCATCACAATACGTACTACTAACTTCACATATATATGTTCCCATCGAAACATCTCTAAAACTATGCGAAGCTAGTGTACGTGATCCACCTCGGATCGGGAACAGATCACATCATCGTCAATGAAGATAATGAAATCTAATCCAAACGCCCTATGAATACCAAATACATCAAGTTCATGAAAACATCTAGGCACGGTATGCCTAAATGGTAACACCAAGGACTCATAATATCTATATAAGTACACTCAACCGTAAGATCTCCAATAGCCAACCTATGATCGGATCACCAACAACAAATCTCTAAATCCATAAATATCACACAAGTGCTACTCCTCGTGTCTCTATCAACCTCAAACACCAAATAGTAGACCATCAAACCAAATATCCACCAATAGATCATCAACAAATACCCTGTCACCACACCTGATCTCCCAATATCCACCAATCTCCAATCATCCTCAATATCAATCAATCATACAAGATAGTCTCCTAAATAATGATAGAGAAAAACGAAAGCATCCAACCCTCAACACCTACTGCCAACAAACTAACTGTATCCATAAAGTCTGTCAAATCTCATCATCTCATCCTTTCTGATAATCAAATATCCATAGTAAAAGAAAATCAATCCAAAGTCAAAGGTCACACAATCTCCTGACCAAAAGTCTACCCATCAAGAAGATATCTCCACAACCCTCATAATTATACTATATATGTCTCTCGACAAATATCGATAAAAGGTCAAACCCTCTAATATGAGATATGGACTACAAGATCTAGTAAAATGATCATGTGGTCAAGGTCTTAAGCCATCTGATAGAGACAATGTTAGCTGAGTCGTCTAACCATTGTCTTGTACCCCATCATACTGTGATTGCTCCACCCTAAGGTTCAGCAACCTCCAGTATCGAGCAATGAACACGAGGTAAAGAGGTACTCTCTCTCCAAACACCTCAAGGAAATCACTAAGTGATGACCTGATCTCCAAAAACATTCTCTGCTTCTTCCTTCACGTGGTACCGGGTCACGTAAAGGTTAAGCAGCTAATTTCAACTCTCTCATGTCGATACAAATCATATATCCAAATGTACTCTCCAACTCATACACCCTAGTAATGGATGTATCTCATAAGTGTTAAGCAGGTAGCTTTACACATTTCCACATTAGTGGAGGTATCATATCCGAATGTACCTTCTAAGTCATCCTATCAGGTACAAACAGTCCATGGTCAAAGTCCCCATGGAATAGGATACAACAACCCTCTACAGGCTGACCAAGCCGACAATGGTATACGGCTAACTCAGTCCTCCCCATGACGGTACAAGTCACGTACTCAAGTGAGTCTCCCAATTATCTAACCCAACACAAGTAACCCCAAAGATCATAATCTCTAAAAATAGAGTATACCCTAATGATCGAACTGCTAAATAAATCGATCGTCAACTAACTGATCTAATAAGGGTAAATCAATCCTCGTCAAAAGCAACTAAGGTAAAATCGATCCACCACTACCCAAGTCAACGAGGGTAATCTACTAACCTAACCAACAGGAGTAAATCAATACTCTACTAATCAAAACAACAGGCGTACAAAACCAACTAAGGTAAGTCAAACCACCACAACACAAGTCGATCAGGTAAATCAAACCTAAACCGATCTAACCAACCGGAGTAATACAAACTGAGTCAACATATGTATACAGATATCATCCACTACCCAGCTAATAATAATAGACACTGATATGTGACTCTAAATCTCAACCAACTAATAGTATCAACAACTAACACAACTGGTAGTATGATATGAAGAATCCCTTGAGACTGTAAATCCTTGATCTCCATTAGGTCAACCGTGATCAGTGATTGACCCAACACATACAATGGATGCTACAAACAAATAGGCATGTACTAACCAAAGAGTACTAACACATGTCATAACTAACTATCACGGGCAACAATACATACACTAACAGAAATGTATACTAACAATATGTAACCATACCTCCTATAGCCCGGGAGATGTCCTGCTGCTGCCTGGTCCCAAAACCAGAAAAGTCACATCAAGAGAAACCAAAACACGAAATCCGAAAACACGAATAACAGGCATCGTACCTGCTTTGATACCAGAAATTGGTATCAAATAAATCCCGAAAAAACCAAAACGCATAGCAAGTATCGTAACCTGGCTCTGATACCACTAAATTGTCACGCCCCCAAAGGAGTCCCTGCCAGACAAAAATCCGACAGCATCTCCCCTGTACCGGTGACAATATGAAGCATCACTACAAACAAAATATACATCAGCCACATGCGGCTGGAATATTTATATACATAACCACGCAGTTATAATAACAGCCCACACGGCTGGAATGAAACAATCACAACCACGCAGTTATATATAAAACAGCCCACACGGCTGTACAAAACAAACCAACACAGCGGAAAAACGAAAACGGAAAGCCCACACAAGACAAATAGATACAATGCATGCCGGCACGGCTTAAACACAAATACAACACCAAAAGAATAAAATAGTCACATGGCTAAACACAAATACAATGCCACGAATAAGAAAGGAATATACAATAGAAAACGAACACAGTCTTCGGATGTGACGTGGGACCCGGCAGACAGGATACTCCGAGCGACACTCCAACCATCTACCTGAAAACATAAATGTATACATGCGGTGGTGAGTATAGGTAACTCAGCGGGTAATAGAAAAGATAGTGCATGGTCCATAAACAAAACATGGAGATCAAAAGTATACAGTCTCAGTAGGGAATATGAACATGGTCATACTATCATAATCAATGCATCTGAACATACCTGACATAATAACCTGACATAAACTGTACAAAGCACAACTAACATAATGATAGATACAAACCCAATCTGGAATCGACCCATGGTACAATGATCAGTAAACTCACCGGATCTGCAACAGATATACCCGTGACACCTGTGCAATATAAGTACGACTGCATATACATGTAAAATAAATGACATGTATGCAGCATGGCAACCAAGTGCAACAATCATATCTCAAACAAGTGCAACAACGACAATCACATGCAACTAGTAACTACTAGGCATGTATGCAAATGCAGATGCACCGCGCATCAAATGCAAGAATAATAATTGCGTATGCATGCTCCATGGTCACCCCCGCCACCTCTCTAGACACCACGACCCCTGTATGGCCGAGAGGCTTGGGTCTGTGACGACTGTACTACCCTCCAGCCCACTATATAGTGGTCGAGGCGGACAGTCCGCTAATAGCTATCTAGCTAAATAGCATCAGGGTCCCTGACTGCTCACAACGCCGGATCTCACTAAACCTCGTGACCGGGTGGCACGACAGGACTAGCGGCAACAGCTCTAGCTACCACTACCCATGAGTGGCCGAGTGTGCGGCGCTAAACCAAACCAACTGATGACTCTCTCACCACAAGGGAGACAATGGTCATCAGATGCAATGAATGATGAACATGATATATATATATAATCATCATCCATGCAACAACCCCAAACCTCATAAATACCTCCAACATGAGTATAATCGTCATGATACCTCCACATATCCCACCGAACATATGTACCCACTACACATGTATAATTAACCAAAACTCCAATAATCCCACCAGACACATGTACACAAAAATATAAGTACAATCAACATGTATCCTCCAATAAAAATACAACGGACATGTGTATATACTCCGAACATACAATCAACACAACTCCTCCAAAAGTACATGACAAATACGTATGTACACACCACATGTAAATGTACGGTCAACAAGATAACTCCTATGACACATACCCATCTATGTACAGTCCACATCATACACCCAATCAGCATGGTAATACCAACAACCCGACAATCCCTACAAGGCATACTCTACACGTGTAATCACAACAGAGTAGATATCAAAAGTAGAGACGGTATATGAATTAAATGGAACACCTCAAAGATCAAGCATAAGTCTCTAGCAGGAAGTCAACAAACCGATATGATATAAGGTAAAGCAGTCTAATCCATCGGATAACAACCATGCACTAAGTACAAGAAAATCTACATAGAGGTAAAGGAAGAAATACCCGCCTTAATTTGTCGACCGTGTCCAGAATAAATCCCACGTCGTGATGATCATCCCATATCAAAGTCCTGCATAAATCAATATTTACATATTTTATTTAGCTAAATTCACATGAATTAAAATAGCTAAATAAAATCCCTACTCAACTAGGATAACTCCACTCAAATCTGATCTCTGATAAATCCTCCAAATAATCCTCAATCTAACTCACATAATTCATCATCAATCCAACACTAATCTAAACTCATCAAAAATCCTTCTAAATCCACAAATCAATCCAAGATTCAATCCAAATCAATATATCAAAGTTGAATTCTAATTCCTTAACCATGAATCAACTTCACACAATTCATCCATTTCAACTAATCTACACAGATTACAACAATCTATCATCAACAATCTATGTTAACCCAATACCATCATCAACAATCTATGTTAACCCAATACCATCATCAACAATCTATCATCAACAATCCATGTAGAATGCTTAATCTAATCCAATATGAAATACCTCATTGATACATCACTTACCTTGGAAGGTTGTAGCTGATCCACACTCACAGCTCCCACCATAACCCTGCCAACAGCTACCAAAGCATTCATACATCAATCCTTCCAAAAATTTGTCCAAGAAGCAAAAATACAACAATGTATCTACTGAATCCTACAACCGGAATCACACTCACCTCAATTGATCCCAAATCAAGCTGCTGTTCACCACCCGGATCAAGGAGGGATCAGAATTCAACCAAACAATACATCACTAACTCATTTCCAACAACAACTATGCACCTTACCTCTTCACCCGAGAGCTACCAAAGACCCCAGCCACAAGAATTGGAGAAGAAGAAGTTCTTCTCAAGGAAGATCCATCACTAGGTTTATCCGAAGCATCCTCCTAGACCAGAACAGAGAGAGCACCATAAACGCATAAAAAATCCTTGAATTCATAGAATCTCTCGACCAAGCCTTACCTCAATCAATCCCTACAGCTGGTGTCGTGCGATCCACAACTACTGCAACGAGGAACCGAAACTAGGGCTCCGATTCTTGCTCTTGGCCAAGATCAAGTTGTGCTGAGGCGGCACCTTGGATCAAGAAGAAGGTTGTAGACCCGAAGCTAGGGCTCAGGAAGCGGTGGCCAGCACCAGCTGCTCATGGATGTCCGGCAATGGCTAATCGGAGCGGCACGGGGTCGGCATCGCGGGTTAGGGGAGGAATCGCCAGGGAGAGGGAGGAGAGGATCGAGCCGCCTAGTAGCCAAGAGAGCTTGGCATCGGAGAGGCACGCAGAGGAAAGGTCGCTGCCGGCGGTGAACTCGCGGTGGTCGGCGATCGGGCAAGGAGGAATCGCCGGAGAGGGGTTTCGGGCAGAGAGAATCGGGGAGAAGAATAAGGATCGGGGGAAAAATTAACGAAATCCGAAATTTAAACCTAGGTTTTATTAATTAAAACCTAAGTCCATTCCCAAATCAACTCCCACTTAAATGGGTATTCCAAAACAGGTATTCACTGTACCCCGAATCCATCCCATCAAAATGGATCATACGGACTCCGTTTAAATCCCGAAAAATTTCTAAAAATTCTGAAAAAAATCCAATAAGATTTTTCGTCCAATAATAATTATTATTTAATTTTACGGTATCTTACAGTTTTCGCTTATAGATCTTGTTTTCTTTCCTCCTACTGCAGATAAAGGAAAAGCTAAGATATGAAGGGAGGCGATAGGGTGGTGGTGATGATGGATGTGTGTGGTGGCTGAACTATGGAGGGATCCAGAGGGGACTAGCAAGACTTATTCATTTAGAGTTTATGTCTAGTTCATTTTCCTTATTTCCATTATGAAATCATGAGTTTATGCTTGAGTTCGAAGTGCATTGTAGCTTTTTATGCTTTGTTCTGAGAGTTTTGAGTTTAATTCTTATTGCTAGTTTAGTTTTTGATTAGAATATGATTTATTAATGCGTGGTTGTGAAGAATATTGTGATCCAGCCGCATGTGGCTGTGTATATCTTTTATGTATTGTGGATTTGGTCACCGGTAGAGGGGAGACTCTGCCGAATTTTTCGGTGGGAACCCCTCTGAACTGTGATAAAATCTACCTGACTCTAATTATAGAGTTAGTGCCGCTAGGAGGGAAGTTATAGTTAGGTAACAATCTCCCTTAGAGAGTAGTATTAAGAAAGGGTGGTTGTTACACTGGTAGTGCTCGGTGGTCAGAGCACTGCTGACTAGTTCTTCGGTGGTTTGCGGCCTATGGACGCCGCCAGCCACGTTCATTGCTATTTCCGGCCTCAGCATCTTGAGCATCAACCGGACTCGTTCTTTCTCTGTGCTGACTAGTTCAGGGCATAGACGAGCCAATCTGTTGAATTTCTTCCCGGCTTCCTCCACTGAAAGGTTGCCCTGACGAAACTCAGTGAACTCGTCGTAGTGGCGGTTTGTAACCCGCATGTGAAAGAATTCCTCAAAGAATTCCTTCTCGAAGTCATCCCATGTCATCTGGTTTACTGGGCGCTTCGCTCTAATTCTCTCCCACCACATACGTGCATCTCCTGTCAGACAAAAGGAGGCGCACTTCACCTTCTCATGTTCTGGCCAGTCCAGAAGCTCCATCGTACTCTCCAGTGTTTTGAACCAGGCCTGTGCATCCCATGGTTCGTTGGTGCCTGAGAAATTCTCTGGCTTGACTCTCTGCCACTGGATCAGATAGGCTTCTCTCTGTGTTCCTGCTGCTGGAGCTACTGGCGCTGCAGGCTGGACTGGTGGAACCTCTAAGACTACTGGTGTCGCTAAGTTTGGTTCCGGGGTGACTGTGGGAGTATTCTGCTGATTAGCCTTTAAGGTGGCTATTTCCTGTTGCTGCTCAGCTAGCTGCTGCTGTAACTGAGCCACTAATGCTGCCTCATGCTGGGGCTCAGTAGCTGGTGCCCTTCTAACTGGGCGTCCTCGTTCCATTCTAGAGACATAGAGGACATACATGACTAACACAAGCATAATAGAGTAACTATTGTTATCATGTTAACTACTATCATAAACAAGCATGCTTTAGTTATATCTGAACATGAAAACAAGAAACATAACAAAAGTGAGAGATGCTCTTACTTGGAGACTGCAGGTTCAATGCTGATGTGTGTGTAGGAAGTATGGAAACTGCTCTGATACCACTCTGTAACGACCCGCCTTCTACTGACTAGGCTGTGAGGCCGATCGCTACATTATGCTGTGCTAAATTACTATTGCGGAAATCTGGATTGATTAAAATTTTACTAAACTGATTACTGTAAAATCTGAACTTAATATTCTAGGTGTACCTAGGAGTTATACACATGCTAGGGAAGATAATCTATGCCTCTCGGATGTCCTGCTAGCTGTAACCAGGCATTTCAATCGATCCATGAATCGATTGGGCTGTCGGATCGATCCAGTGATCGATCCAGCTTGATACTAGCACGGAGAAAAACTCTCGGCTGACCGATCCATAAGCTATATTACGTCTGCGGCTGGATTGGTCTACCGACCGATCCAGAGTACACCGATCGGTCGGTCGACCGATCGGTTTCACCGATCGGTCGGTTGACCGATCGGTGAGCTCTGTTGCATCTGGATCGGTCAGCTGACCGATCCAGTGACACAACCCAATTCTGATCGATCTGTAGATCGATCTGGGTTTCTGATTTCGAATCAGAACCCTTGATTTCAGCACTATTTCGTGCCCAACTCATACACATCAAGTCTATAACAGCTAGAAACATTTTTAACATGTATTAGCTAACATTTTAAACATGATATCACGCATGGTTCACTAATTCATGGCATGCAAATGTACTATGTGTAGAATAATAAGGTTCTAACAGTTAACTAATTTTGCTGAAAGTTCTAATGCATAAATAAAGCTTGTTAGATCCCTAAGATCTTTTATTCCAAGTTCCTGCCCACACACATCTTCGTAGCATTGTCCTCCAGCCTCCGCTGGTCCATCTTTCCTTTACGTTTATCTGCAGTATAAGGAAAAGAAAGTATCTATAAGCTTTCGCTTAGTAAAAACCATCTACCTCACTAAAACATGCATACGATGCATTTATGCTTTTTAAAACATGCTATCCAACATATGATGAACTTGTTAACACATGGCATACTGAAATCACTGAACATGAACACTAAAGCATGGCATACAAGCTAATCATAAACTATCATGAGTATCAATAAAGGAAACTGAACTGAACATGAACTGAGCTAAGTTGGAACTGAATTCAAACTCAACTATCATAACTAACCCTTGTGAGTTTTGAAAAACTATAATATAATAGATTAAAATACATAATCATCCTGCTAATGGGCCCGGCAACTGTACATGCTATGCGCGCATCCTTAACTAAACCCGGGGTTGCAAATCCCAAATTTAGTAAGGTTTACTAGGTTATCTAAACTTGGGGACCGACTATGGGAGCCCAACCCAATGGATATCTAATCCTGTACAGTGCCCCTATTGAAAATAAAATACTGAATCATAGCTAACTAATTTATCTTGCTTTTACTAGGTTATCTGAACCTAGAGGCGACTGTGGGTGCCCACCCATTGGACCGTAGTCCCATATAAGCTGTAGCAAGACTAACTAAACTATTCAAATGCTTCTATTGCATTTACTGAGCTATTAAAAATTGTCTACTGTAGCATTTTACTGAGCTAAGCATTTTATCGAACACTTAGTGTGCTCCAACTCTCCTCTCTATTAGGGAGACCACCTCTAGGCACCCGACAACGTCTAGAATCTCCGACTGAACGAAGAAAACATGTCTGGCCCATCTAGAGGTGCTCAACTAAATCCCTAAACCTGCGAGAAGGGTTAAATATACCCTATGCATCGAAAAGTCTGCATATAACTAATTAAAAAACTTAGAATCGTACGAAAAGCTACTTATACTGCAGGTGAGGGGTTTCTTACCTCCTGTTCGGATTTTCTTACGATTCTAATCGCTAGATTTCCGGAGGAGACGATCCTTTCGACGATCTTCTCGCGTCTATGCGTTCCTCTCGCGGAGGGGAGCGTCCTCGTGTTGAAGTCATCGCCGGAAAGTGCCCTTGGGCGGAACCCTAGCCTTCCTTGTGGTTGGCACCGAGAGAGGAAGAAAAGGGAGAGGAGTCAGCGGGATTAGGTTGAGGAAAGGAGAAGTCTCGTTAAAAAATTATTTCCTCACTAATTAATTCCCTATTTATATCAAGTGGTAATCTCGGCCCAACTTGAATATAAATTTAATTGTTTCCCTTTCCTTTCAGCACGGCCCTGCTGGGTTCACTTGGTTACTAAGGTTCACCATATGTCATAGGACCCATAGGTCTCGGGTTCAATTCCCGCTGAAGCTATTTTCGTTTTCTATTTGTTTTTGCTACTTCCGCTACTCTAAAAATTCCATAAAAACATTCTAAAATTTCAAAAAAATCGTAGAATATTTCTAAAATAATTTTGAGAATATTCAGGCGTTACAATAGAAATTTCATATGTTAAGCAACCTATTCCCTTCATGATAGGGTTTTCTATGATTGGAAAATTGTGAGTTTCGGCCACACAAGACTCTTGGCCAGATTATGGGTCTCGGCCAGACTATGAGTCTTGGCTAGATTCTGAGTTTCGGCCAAATCTTGAGTCATGACCGAAAGTTGGTGTGTGACCAACTCGGCCAAACCTTGACTCTTGACCGAAAGTTGGTGTGTGACCAACAAGGTCTCGGCTAGAGTTGTGTTGTTTGGAACAAAACGAAGTTGGTGTTGGTGTAAGTTGCACCAGAATCAAACTTGAGTTTTGATGTTGTCAAAGGTTCAAGTTAAGTCTTGTTGTGGTCTAACAAGTTCACTTAGTGTGTAGGAATTTACTTAACCGGGAAAGACCTAGTTGGAGGCTAGGCAGGAGAAATCTTAGCAAATCGTGGAACCTAGGTGCAAGTCCAAGTGAGTCGAGGGGACCGGATGCTTGGCGGTGTGATCGAGAGGTCTAGAGGACCGAAGATCAAAGGAAAAGTCCTGGGGAGCCGATCAAGGCTGAGTGAAAAGTCCAAACTAGATCTGGAGGATCTAAGTTTGGCAGGTAGTTTAAGGTAAACAAACTGGAGGAGCGACAGTGAGGTTGGGTTCCCGAAGGGAACAACCTTAGGTCGCTGATCCAACTGAAGAAATCGGGAAGGTTTCCAAATTGAGATCAAAACAGTTCTACTGTCTTTTAATATTATTCTTGTGTTATACTGTTACTGTGCTAATTTCTGTTTTGCAGGATGTTTTGCCTAACACTGTTCTGCAGGTACTGCACGATCGGTCAACAGAACCAGAGGATCAGTCGACCGAAACAGCAAAGTTCAGTTCAGTATTCAGATCGATCCAGAACATAAGCCGAGCCCGATCAAAGCTTGATCGGTCGACCGAACAGTAAGATCGGTCGACCGAACTATACAGCACAAGACAGATCATCAGCACCGATCAACAACAAAGGAAATAGGTTGATCGCTCGATCGAACCTGGGGATCGGTCGACCGATCCAATCAGCATTTATTCTGTATTAAATGATGATCTTGGGAAAATCACGACGAACAGGGAGGGAAGCTGTTCGGTCGACCGAAAGGCCTGATCGGTCAACCGAACCATTAAAGACCAATAAATGCAAAAGATCGAGCCAGCTTCGAACTTCAGGTAGGAAGGAAGGGAGCGGGTTCGGTCGACCGAACAGAGGGATCAGTCGACCGAACCTCCAATACATCTATAAAAATAGGCTTGAAGACAGAGGCAAGTTAAGGACCTTCTGATCAATTCTTGTGCTACTCTGCAAGCTGCTCACGCTACTCATCTTCGTCAGCTCAGCAAGCAATATCGTCCGGAGTGCCGACCTAAGCTTCATCTACAATTCATTGTCGATATAATTTAATTAAAGCTTGCTTTGTAATTTTATTTAAGCAAGATAGTAGGGTGTTACTATCTTGCTCCATTGTACGATTCACTTCTTTCCGAGGATTTCGCAAAGAAGGATTATAGTGCTTTGCCCATCGGTGCGGTCAAGGACCGCGGGCCTTCGAGTAGGTGTCGAGTTAGGCTCCGAATGAAGTAACCGAATTGTGTCTTTTTTTTAATTTCCGCTGCTTAACTTTGAGTGTTAAAAAATGATAAGAAAAGTTTTAAAAGAAGCGATATTCACCCCCCCCTCTATCGAACTACTCGATCTATCAATTGGTATCAGAGCCGGTTAGCTCTGAAATTTCTTAACCGATTTTCAAAGCAATTTTTTAAAACTTTTCTCTTTTCTTCTAGAAGCATTTATTTTATTTTATTTTTCTTCTCAAGTACTACTAATCCCAAGATGAAAGTCTTGGAAATACTTTTCTCTTAATTCTTATCTTGCAAGGATGTTGAATTCTTATCAAGAAGGTTACAACACCGTAAGACCTCCACTGTTCAAAGGAGAAAAACATTAGTTATTGGAAAAATAGAATGGAGTGCTACTTGAAGTCCAACATCGAGCTTTGGTTCACAATCCTAAAATGTTACACTCTACCGACGAAAGACTGAACAACTCTAGAACTAAAAGAATGGACTCCTCAAATTATCAAGAAGGCTCAACTGAATTACAAGGCAATCAACACCATTCAGTGCAGGATCACAATGGAGGAGTTGAACCGAGTCGGTCCCTACGACAACGCCAAAGAATTGTGGGACTCATTAGTCAAACTACACGAAGGAACTGACGACTCGAAGATAAACAAAAGGGATTTACTTTTAAACAATTTATTTAATATAAAAATGTTTCCTGGAGAGACGGCCTCGCAACTACACACTCGTCTGAAGGGCATACTCAACGACCTCCACCTAATCAGACACAACCTGGAAAATCGCGACACGATAAGGTACGCTCTGAACGCCTTTCCG
Organism: Zingiber officinale; assembly: GCF_018446385.1. Classification (NCBI taxonomy): domain Eukaryota; kingdom Viridiplantae; phylum Streptophyta; class Magnoliopsida; order Zingiberales; family Zingiberaceae; genus Zingiber; species Zingiber officinale. The sequence continues at coordinate 40,395,280 of NC_055994.1, forward strand.
AGGAATGCTTTGTGGGCATCGATTGTAGATGCATACAAAGTTTCCAAAGATCTTTCAATTCTTAAGTTAAACGAGTTATTTTGTGAATTGGAATTACACGAACAGTCTAACACAAGCCATGTCGAGAAAGGTGTAGCGTTGTATGCAGGTTCAAGCAAGGAAACAAAATAAAAAATGAAGGTCGAGTCAGAAAGCGAACCAGACTCGGACTCAATGAATGAAGAAGAATTAGTCAACATGGTCCAAAGGTTGTTGACTAAGAAGAAGTTTAGAAGAAGCACCAAGAAGGCCCCACCGAACCAGATCCAAAACAAATCAGAAGTGATCTGTTATGGATGCAACAAGAAGGGGCATTTCAAAAATGAATGCCCAAATCGGAAAGAAGAAAGACCCAAATCAACAAGACGAAAGAAGGCTCTCCATGCAACATTAGACGAAACTTCTTCCGACGAATCTGACACGGAGCAAACGAAGCACTCGAGCCATCTTGCATTTATGACAAGAAATGAAGATTCCGGGTCCGAGTCCGACGAAGAGTATGAATCCGAGATCGACATCGAGTTCGATGAAAGAAACGGATCAGAAGATCCAAATATGGTAACAATTTATTCCAAGTCTAATTTACTTAAAGTAGTTAAATGTTTGTTTAAAAAATTATCAAAATCTGAAAAACAAAATAACTTGTTACTTAAGGAAATGGACCACCTTAAGCAACAAGTTAACTTGAGTGACTCACTAACCAAGTTCAAATCGGAACTTCAACTCAAGTTGAAAAGCTTGAGGAAGAAAGTTCCGATTTGAAAGGTCAAGTCGAGCGACTCAAGAAAACTTTGGAAAGGTTCAAAATGGGATCCAAGTGTCTAAATATGGAACTTGGATCACAACGAGCTATGTACAACAAATCAGGACTCGGTTACAAACCCAAACAAACAAACAAATCATACTTATCCTTAATCAGTCAAAATAATGGAAGGCAAGTCCAAGCATGGGTTCAAACAAAATTTTTAATCAAACAAATTGAACCAAATCTATACTTGGTCCCTAAGAGTCAAATCCATTACTTAGATAGACCTTATCTAAGCTATGACTCAGGGGGAGCAAGTAGAAAAATAATACAACCAACTTGATTAACCAAACTCAATAATTAGGACTAGGTTTATTTCTGTTTAGAACGGTTAGATGAAAAAGGTTTACCAAACCCTATAACATAGCATCGGAAGGGATTGGGATGAGAGTACGTCAAGAAAGCTTTGTTGAAGGCATGTCTAGGCTGAATATGGAATTCTACCTGGTGCACTAGACTTAGTGAATCTGACCGAAGCTACCCCAGTCAAACATGAGCTAGTTAGACCAAAATTTAGTATTAAGTTTTTTGGGCAGGAAGAGTTTGGAAAGCCTTCAGCAAGTGGTCTAATGATATCCAAGTAGGTTGTATGCCTCGCCACTGAACTGAAAATTTATCCTTAGGAAGCCTGCTTGATTAATCCAAAGTTAAGTTTGAATCTAACATCGGTTCAATAACCTTTTTTAATATTAAAACTTAATTAAAAGCTAAATTATTTAAACTTAATTAAAATTTAATTTTTTTAAAACTTATTAAAAACTATTTTAAAAGTTTTAAAACTTATTAAAAAATTATTTTAAAACTTACTAAAAATTATTTTAAAATCTATTAAAAATTATTAAAATTTATTAGAAATTATTTTAAAATTTATTAAAAATTATTTTAAAACTTATTAAAATTTATTAAAAATTTATTTTAAAACTTATTAAAATTTATTAAAAATTATTTTAAAATTTATTAAAAAATTATTTTAAAACTTATTAAAAATTATTAAAAATTATTTTAAAACTTATTAAAATTTATTAAAAATTATTTTAACACTTATTAAAAATTATTTTAAAACTTATTAAAATTTATTAAAAATTATTTTAAAACTTATTAAAAATTATTTTAAACTTTTTAAAAATTATTAAAAATTATTTTAAAATTTATTAAAAATTATTTTAAAACTTATTAAAATTTATTAAAAATTATTTTAAACTTATTAAAACTTATTAAAAATTATTTTAAACTTTTTAAAAAATATTAAAAATTATTTTAAAATTTATTAAAAATTATTTTAAAACTTATTAAAAATTATTTTCAAACTTATTAAAATTTATTAAAAATTATTTTAAAATTTATTAAAAATTATTTTAAAACTTATTAAAATTTATTAAAAATTATTTTAAAATTTATTAAAAATTATTTTAAAAATTATTCTTAAATTTATTAAAAAATTATTTTAAATTTTTTAAAAAATTAAATGTTTCGTCGACCGAACAAATGGTTCGGTCGACCGAGACAACGGAACAACTTTTAATCCCACTTAACGACTGATTCAGTTATTCGGTCGACCGAACCGGTTTATCGGTCGACCGAAAACATAAAATTTCATCCGTTCAACTACTCTCCACCCACCTTGTATCTGTGCCAAAGTAAATATGTCGGTCGACCGAATGTCTGCTCACTGGTCAAAAGGACGTGGAATTTAAGGGATCGGTCGACCGAACCCCTTATCAGTTGACCGATCGACCTCTATAAATATAGGTTTCGGCAAACCGAAAACCTCATCCCCCAAATCCTCTCTTTACTTTCTTCCTTGCATACGAAGTTTTTCTCGCCGGTTTCAGTTCGTCTAGCAGCCCTACAATGTCTCCGTAATGATTTCTTTGTTCTAAATCTTTTAAAATATTTATGCACAATTATGTATTGCTATTTTTTTTATATATATAGTGAAAAAGTAGAGCTATTGCGCAATGAGAGGCTAGCTCTCTTAATCCCAGTCAGGACCTTAGGTTTTCTACTGAAGAGTTAAGGCAATCTTTTCCTAATAAAAAATTTAAGGTGATAGATACTCGTTGTTTAGATCTCCAATTCTACCAAACCTTTTGTCCTGAAGCCATAGAGATCAATCAACACTATCAACTTGATAGCATCATCTTTTGTAGACATGCATACAATCCTATTCTCTGTTCAGAGTTTTACCACAACTTGTGCGAGCTTGATCCTCATCACTATAGGACTAGGGTCGCCACTAGAGAAATGCTTTTTGATCTAGATATGTTTCTTAGGTTTTTATGGATACGACCCTCAGTTAATCGTATCTTTTTCAGTGCTTCCATTTCCATATCCACTACCTGCTTCATTTGCACATCTTACTCTTGATATTATGTATGCTGACTTCTTTGAGGGACCACGTCCTAAAAAGATGTCTACTGTACCACTTAGTCTGAGAGACAATGCTTTTTATAAGATGGTTGTATCCTGCATTCATCCCCTGTCATCTAGAGATCAGGGTGTTTTGCAATCGGTTCATCTTTTTCTGATTTATGCCTTACGACATAGACTAGAGTTTGACTTAGGCTACTGGGTGTTTCAGTCCATTATCTATTATTCGGGGTATAGCACCTCGAATAAAGTTCATATGATCCAGTGTCATATTCTTACTGCCTATATTGCTTCTCTGGGCGTGGGTGTTCATCGGGGTGAATTGATTGAGTTATAAGATTTTGATCTTGTCGGTGTTAGGCAATTGTCCTTGGCTGGGATTAAGACTAGCGACGAGGGTCTTGTGTATAAACGGACTCATCCACACTACATTCCACTGGCTGTCGATGATCCTATTGCTGAAGATGATCCGGTCCCAGTTACTGTACCTCCTCCAGTATATATTGATCCACGGTTTGCCATGACACCCTACTTTGATTTTCCTCAAAGCAGTTCATATGCTCCTCCTCCTCCAACTAGTGACTTCTTTACCCATCTGCGAGATGATATTTTTAGTCGATTTGACTCCTTGGAAACAAAAATGGATGATCAGTGCAGCTCTCTTCAAGGACAAATTATAGATTTTCGTCAATAGATGATGGATCGTACTGATGCTTTAGAGAAGGAGCAGCGGAGGATGTTTGACCATTATCGAGTTGATGAGGATGAGGATGAGTGATTTTCGAATCTATTGTTTTTGACTTATTGTATCTATTGACTTGGATTATGACTAAGTTTAATATTAAGTAATTTCTAGTTAGTAATGTCTTTTGTTGAATTTTATAGAATAGGTTCTTTTGTTTTGGAAATTATTACTTAGTTTATTTTTCAAAATTATTTTTGTAAAATTCCCCTTTCAAATTTTTGGTTTTCAAAAATTTATTTCAAATTATTTTAAATTTTCTGGAGTAGCCTAGGTATTACCGTAGAATTGCATGATCCTATAGTCCTAAGAGCCAACATCTCACAAGCACAGTAGGATCCCTTGTTTGATAACTTAGAATGGGTGAGATGCTTAGGTCTTAGCCCTAGATTTCAGATGCTTATGTCAGTACATCGATATAAATCTGGGCTTTAAACAACATACATGAATCAATTTGGGTTAACTAGCTAGTAAAAACCTAGTTAGTACTAAATACTCAAATTGACCAACCTGAGTCATCAGCTACTATCTTGTGGTAGTTAGCCTTGAACAAAGGTTGGACATTTCAACTTTTCTTTAGTTTTCCTACCCATGCTTAGACTTTTAGGTATTTGTCAAATTTAGGGGGAACTTCAAAACAAGATTTTTAAGTCTATTTCATTTTTACTTAGTGACCAAATCATTTTCAAAATATAATTTTAAAATTTTTTTCTTTTCTTTTCAAAATATTATTTTCAAAATGTTTTCAAAATTAAATCTTTCAAAATGTTTTTCAAAGTTTATTCTTTTCAAAATATAATTTTCAAAATGTTTTTCAAAATTTATTTTTTTTCAAAATATAATTTTCAAATATTTTCAAAATTTTTATTGACTTAGTAAACTTTTTAATTATTATCATTTTCAAAATTATTTTGCTTAGTAATGTTTTTTTTTCAAAATTTTATTCAAACCTAGTAATATGTTTAAATTTTTTACTTAGTCAAATTCTTCGACAATTCTATTCAAAGTTTATTTTACTTAGTTAATATTTTTCATATTTTAATCATTTTTACTTAGCAAAACTTTATGGTAAAAATTTTACTTGGTTTTTGAGTCTACCCCTATTTTTGATGTATGTCAAAGGGGGAGAGATAGTGAATTCAGGGGGAGTTGTTTAACTCAGGGGGAGAAAAGTTAATTGTTTACTTATTTACTTTTTGCATATTTTTAAACTTAACTTTGAACCTTGGTTGCCAAATATCAAAAAGGGGGAGATTGTTGGTGCAAGTTGTACCAGAATCAAACCTGAGTTTTGATGTTATCAGAGGTTCAAGTTAAGTCTTGTTGTGGTCTAACAAGTTGACTGAGTGTGCAGGATGTTTACTGAACCGAGAAAGACCTAGTTGGAGACTAGGTAGGAGAAATCTTAGCAGATCGTGGAACCCAGGTGCAAGTCCAAGTGAGTCGAGGGGACCGGATGCTTGGCGGTGTGATCGAGAGATCTGGAGGACCGAAGATCAAAGGAAAAGTCCTGGGGAGCCGATCAAGGCTGAGTGAAAAGTCCAAACTAGATCTGGAGGATCTATGTTTGGCAGGTAGGTTGAGGTAAACAAACTGGAGGAGCGAAAGTTAGGTCGGGTTCCCGAAGGGAACAACCTTAAGTCGCTGATCCAACTGAAGAAACCAAGAATGTTTCCAAGTTGAGATCAAGACAGTTCTACTGTCTTTTAATATTATTCTTGCGTTATACTGTTACTGTGCTAATCTCTGTTTTGCAGGATGTTTTGCCTAACACTGTTCTACAAGTACTGCACGATCGGTCGACCGAACCATAGGATCAGTCGATCGAAACAGCCAAGTTCAGTTCAGTATTCAGATCGAACCAGAACATAAGCCGAGCCCGATCAAAGCTTGATCGGTCGACCGAATAGTAAGATCGGTCGACCGAACTATACAGCACAGGACAGATCATCAGCACCGATCAACAGCTAAGGAAATAGGTTGATTGGTCGACCGAACCTGGGGATCGATCGATCGATCCAATAAGCATTTATTCTGCATTAAATGATGATCTCGGCAAAATCACGACAAATAGGGAAGGAAGCTGTTCGGTCGACCGAAAGGCCTGATCGGTCGACCGAACCATTAAAGACCAGTAAATGTAAAAGATCGAGCCAGCTTCGAACTTCAGCCAGGAAGGAAGGGAGCGGATTCGGTCGACCGAACAGAGGGATCGGTCGACCGAACCTCCAGTACATCTATAAAAATAGGCTCGAAGACAGAGGCAAGTTAAGGACCTTCTGATCAATTCTTGTGCTACTTTGCAAGCTGCTCACGCTACTCATCTTCGTCAGCTCAGCAAGCAACATCGTCCGGAGTGCCAACCTAAGCTTCATATGCAATTCATTATCGATATAATTTAATTAAAGCTTGCTTTGTAATTTTATTTAAGCAAGATAGTAGGGTGTTACTATCTTGCTTCATTGTACGATTCACTTCTTTCCGAGGATTTCGGAAAGAAGGATTATAGTGCTTTGCCTATCGGTGCGGTCAAGGACCGTGGGCCTGCGAGTAGGAGTCGAGCTAGGCTTCGAACAAAGTAACCAAATTGTGTCTTTTTTTAATTTCCGCTTCTTAACTTTGAGTGTTAAAAAATGATAAGAAAAGTTTTAAAAGACGTGATATTTACCCCCCCCCCCCCCCCTTCTATCGCACTACTCGATCTATCAGTTGGTGTGTGACCAACAAGGTCTCGGCTAGAGATGTTTTGTTTAGAACGAAACATAGTTGGTATTGTGGGTAGTAGGGTATCGGGTATGGCAACAACTCATAAACGAGTATGCAAAATAAATTTTATTTCGAGGGCGCTGCCCCCTAACCCCCACAAGCGGCACTACCCCTTAGCCCCGCCCGCTAACCGGATAGCGGGACCGTCATGGCGTTGCGGCTCATAATTAGTTGCTCCAATCATAGTAAATTTTATTTCATTAGTATATTATGAATATAAATGACATGGTGCATGGTTATAGCCCTTTGACCCCAATGTGATTGGATGTGTGTAATGTTGTAATTCATAATACAGCCTGCGTGTCGTGCCTTCTTCTTTTCATTCTAGTTGTAAAATAGACTATACTCGAATGTAACTCGAGTTTCTTTAGATTTTGTAATGTACAAAATTAGAAAGAGATAGTCTTCTGGACGATGGGTGAAAAGGAAGGAGGGACAACAACACATGACAACCAAGGAAGCGCTTGGAGAAGCTGCTTGGACCTAGGTTGACTTATCGCTCTTCTCATTAGCTTGAGAATATCGTAGTTTATGGGGCCATAACCATGTCACGTTTAAACTTGTATATATGTTGATATATGCCATGATATACCATGATGTATGTGATGCATGTGTAGCTATCGTAATTAGGTCATTTACATATGCCTACTAGAGTTTGGTACTCATTATTACCTCGATCATCTGTAGTTAGGTTTGCCAAAGCAAAGTGGCTCGTTTTATCTTGGTAGAGTGTGACAGGACAATTATGATATCCGACTACCGACCTTTGGGTATGACTTAATTAAGTTACCTCAATTGGATTGAGAACTTAAAGGCATATCCCATAAGATGTAAATCATATTATACTAGTCTTGGGCGATTAGCCAAAGCTAACTCAAGATGAATTATAATATGGATTTCATAAGATGGGAAAATGAACAAACAGTGTTGTTCATCTAAGGATACAAGAGTTACATAGGATGTAATTGGTGAACGTTGTCTACCTAAGTTATACATATCTTGGGTGATTAGCCAAAGCTAACTCAAGATAAGGTATAATATGGATTTTGTCCGAATGGTACATGTTGCCTACCTATTTATACAAGTCTTGGGCGATTAGCCAAAGCTAACTCAAGATGAGGTATAATGTGGATCTTGTCCCACTAGAATGTCTTTGCTTATGGGTATAGAACTAGGGGTGACTTGCTTCTGTCAAGCTTTAGAATTTAGTGGGAGAATCATTTAATTAAAGGCCTAATTAAATGATAAATATATGATACTAAGACCTTCATTTCACTGTTGTAGATTACCATGTCGTCAAGTACAACAAATACCCTCTCTTTGTGATCTGTCCTTGATAAGGACAAGCTCAATAGATCTAATTTCCTGGACTGATATAGAAACTTGTGAATAGTCCTCAAGCAAGAACGAAAACTGTATGTCCTATAGCAGCCTATTCCTGAAGCACCCCCTGTTAATGTCACTAGAGCTGATAGGGATGCTTACAAGAAGCATCAAGATGACACAGTAGATGTGTCATGCCTCATGCTCACCATCATGACATCTGAGCTTCAGAAGCAACATGAGAACATGGATGCTTATGATATCGTTGAACATCTTAAACAACTGTATCAAGGACAAACAAGGCATGAGAGATTTGAGATCTCTAAAGCACTATTTCAATGCAGAATGCAAGAAGGAACTCCCGTAGGGCCTTATGTGCTCAAAAAGATCGGGTATGTGGAGAATCTACAAAGGTTGGGATTCCCACTAGGCCAAGAATTGGCCACTGACCTTATCTTGCAGTAGTTGCCTAACAGTTATAGTCAGTTTATCATGAACTACAACATGAATAAAATTGACAAACCATTGCCCGAGATGTTAAGCATGTTGAGAACTACTGAAATCAACCTTGAGAAGGCAAAGCCTAGTCCCATTCTGATGGTATCTATGGGAAAGGCAAGTGGAAGCCTAAAGGTAAGGGTAAGACCCAAGCCAAAGGCAAGGGCAAGGCTCATGTACTGAAACCCAAAGGTGGGGTGGCTAAGGAAGGAACCTACTTCCACTGCGGTGAGACCGGACACTAGAAGAGGAACTACAAAGAGTACCTAGAGGAACTGAAACGGAAGAGAAGTGATACTTTTGCCTCAGGTATATATGTTATAGAAGTCAATCTATCTATTTCTTCTTCTTGGGTATTAGATATCGGATATGCATCTCACATTTGTACAAATGTGCAGGCGCTAAGAAATAGTAGATTATTGACAAAGGGTGAAGTGGACCTACGAGTAGGCAATGGTGCAAGAGTTGCTGCTGTCGCTGTAAGAACCTATTCCTTATCTTTGCCCACTGGGCTTGTTTTAGAACTTGAAGAGTGTTGTTATGTGCCTGCTTTAACCAAAAACATAATCTCAGTTTCTTGTTTAGACAAGAAGGGGTTCTCATTTATAATAAAGGACAAATGTTGTTCTATTTATTTAAATGACATGTTTTATTGTAGTGCACCTCTGATAAATGGACTCTATGTTATAGACTTTGAAAACTCAATCTATAACATAAATACCAAACATTTCAAGTCTAATGATTTGAACCAAACATATCTCTGGCATTGTCGCTTAGGTCACATAAATGAAAGTCGTATATCCCAACTTCATAAGGATGGACTGTTGGACTCATTTGATTTTGAATCATATGAAGTATGTGAATCTTGTCTTCAAGGCAAGATGACAAAGACTCCATTTAGTGGACATGGCGAAAGAGCTAATAATCTGTTAGAACTCATACATACTGATGTATGTGGCCCTTTCAGAATAGCAGCTAGAGGAGGCTATCATTACTTCATTACCTTCACTGATGATTTCAGTAGATACGGCTATGTGTATCTGATGAGACATAAGTCAGAATCCTTTGAAATGTTCAAAGAATTCAAGAATGAAGTACAAAACTAACTTGGTAAGAGTATTAAGATGCTTCGATCAGATCGAGGTGGGGAATACCTTAGCCAAGAGTTTCATGACCATCTCATTGAGTGTGGGATAATATCTCAACTCACTCCACCTGGAACACCACAATGGAATGGTGTATCAGAAAGGAGGAACCATACTTTATTAGATATGGTACGATCGATGATGAGTCATACAGATCTTCCTACTTCCTTCTGGGGACATGCTCTAGAGACAGCCGCTTTCACACTTAACCGAGTTCCATCCAAGGCTGTCATAAGGACACCATATACGATATAGGCAGGGAAGAGTCTCAATATGTCTTTTATGAAGATTTGGGGTTGTGAGGCTTACGTTCGACGACAATTCTCAAATAAACTAGGACCCAAATCAAATAAGTGTTACTTTGTTGGATATCCCAAGGAAACAAAGGGATATTACTTCTATAATCTCACACATGGCAAGGTGTTTGTTGCCAGAACTGGTGTATTTCTAGAAAGGGAATTGATTTCTAAAAAAATTAGTGGGAGTGAAGTCGATCTTAAAGAAGTTTAAGATACTAGCACTAACACCATGATGGAAATTAAACAGGTACACAAGATGTTATGGATCCGGATTTTGTTGCACCACAAGAGGTTATGGAACAACAACCTGTTCAAGTAGCACATGCTCTAAGTAGATCTGATAGGATTTGTCATCAACCTGAGAGATATTTTTTTCTCTTGTCTGACCATGGTGATGTAGAGATTATTGGTCTCAACGAGCCTACATCTTATCAGGAAGTTGTACAGGGCCTAGATTCTCAGAAATGGCTAGAGGTCATGAGATCTGAGATGGAATCTATGTACACTAACCAAGTATGGACTTTGGTTGATCCACCTGAAGGGATCAAACCCATTGGGTGTAAGTGGGTCTTCAAGGTAAAGACTGACATGGATGGTCATATGCATACTTATAAAGGTAGATTGGTGGCTAAAGGATTCAAGCAGATTCATGGTATAGACTATGATGAAACCTTTTCACCAATTACGATGCTCAAGTCCATTCGGATCATGCTTGCTATTGCTGCTTACTATAATTATGAGATCTGGTAGATGGATGTCAAAACTGTATTTCTTAACAGAAATCTACTCGAGGATGTATACATGACACAACCTGAGCGTTTTGTAGATCCAGAGCATGCTAGAAAGGTATATAAGTTGCAATGATCCATTTATGGATTAAAGCAAGCTTCTAGAAGCTAGAATCTTTGATTCGATGATGCAATCAAAACGTTTGGTTTCATTAAGAATGAAGATGAACCTTGTGTCTACAAGAAGGTTAGTGGGAGCATAATTATCTTTCTCATATTGTATGTAGATGACATACTTCTCATTGGAAATGATATCCCTACTCTTCAGTCAATGAAGACTTGGCTTGGGAATTGTTTTTCAATGAAAGACTTAGGTGAAGCAGCCTATATTTTAGGTCTTAAGATCTATAGAGATAGATCTAAGAGATTGTTTGGCCTAAGACAGAGTACGTACATTGACAAGGTGCTTAAACGTTTTGCTATAGAGAATTCCAAGAAGGGATTCTTGCCTATGTCACATGGTGTGAGTCTTTCGAAGGGCTCAATGCCCTTCTTCTAAGGTAGAAAGGGATAGCATGGATCAGATTCCTTATGCATCTGCATAGGGTCTATCATGTACGCCATGTTTTGTACTCACCCAGATGTCTCGTATGCGTTAAGCATGACGAGCAGATACCAGTCAGATCCAGGTGAAAGTCACTGGAGAGTAGTCAAGAATATTCTTAAGTACTTGAGAAGGACTCAAGATGATTTCTTGATCTTTAGAGGCAATGAAGAGCTTGCTGTAAAGGGTTACAGCTGTTGATGTAAAGGGTTACAGTGGTGTAAGCTTCCAAATTGACAAGGACGATTCTAGATCGCAGTTAGGGCATGTATTGTACTTAAATGGTGGTCTTAGGTATTGGATACTACAATGATTTCAGGGATCATCGATATATGAGATATGATGATATGTAGAGTCCTGACCGATGCTAACATTGCGGATCGTTTGACCAAGGCTTTGGCACAGGGAAAGCATGATAGTCACACTAGGTTAATGGGTATTCGATACCTCAGTGATTGATACTAGTGCTAGTGGGAGATTGTTAGTATTAGCCCTAGTACCAATTATAAGATGATTGTAAAGAGCTCATATTGTATCATATATCATTATTAATAAAAGGAAAAGGTTATGGTTATTATATTTATTGCAGTTTAGTGCCAATTGAATAAATATAATAATGTCTTTGGGTAGTAGGTTCTTATCTACAATAATCAATTAGTTGAATTGATTGTGAGATATTGTAGAGAACACTATTTTTAACTATTCCTAGTCGAGCATTAATATACAAGGACAATATTAACGCATTAAGACTAACATGTAGGTCAACGAATGACTTGTTCTCACAAGTCATGGATATGAGATATCAGGTTGACACATAGGTATATATTAGAGAATATATACTGAATGACCCACCATGAGAATGTTTCATGGATCGTCGTATGAGTGTCATAAACATTCTCATGTGACTATTGGTATGAATAGTCCTTAGACCTGAAGTCACTACAGTTCCCTACATAAGGAGTTGTATACTTTGGTATCGTCAAATGTCACCCTTAACAGGGTGGACTATAAAGTCAATCAATGGGTATGCAATAAATTATGCGGAGGGATGTGATTGATGTAGATGGGATCTATCCCTTTCATATGATGGAAGTGATATCCGTAGGCCCCTTGATTAGTAGGTCACAAGAAAGCATAGTCATGCGCAAATGAGTCAATATGAGATATTGAGCTTATTTGATTGAGTGTTTCTACTTGGAGATCAAGAAACACAAAGATTGATAAGAGGATGATACGGTCTATGCCTCATTGATCAATCTAGATATCAAGAATAGAGGGACCAAGTCATACAATATAATAGCCACGGAAAGGTTAGGTCGGATCATGAATTTCTCGTCACTTGGATAGCAATGATGCCTTACTAGATGCCACTCATTGTTTATGTATCGCAAATGTTGATTTGGATACATTGTCAACGCTACGAGAGCCTACAGTGTCACACACAAAGAACAAGTAGATATGGAGAGAGGTTCATATGATGGATCATTGGATTAAGTGTAATCCGAATTGGGCTTGTTGAGTTAGACTCAAGTGGATCCAATTGTTGGATTGAGTCAAATTGCATGGGAATCAATGGGTTAGACTCATTGGGTGAACTTGAGCTCACCAAGGAAGTTGAATGGTCAAAATTAAACCATTGGATTGAATGGTTAATTTTGAGCCAATGGATTAGAAGATAAAAGGTCAAAACTCTTGGTATTCCATGAGATGGATATAAATATAATTTTGAATGATATTTTTGATAAGATTTTCATTAGATGAGAAGGTGAAAAGTTTCCTTTGCTTCTTCTTCTTCCTCATTCTCTTCTTGGCCGAAATACATCAAGGGTTGCTAGCACAACCTTGTGTGTTTTTCTTCTCCATCTTGTTGAGTTTGTGAGACAAACGAAGGCAAGACTTCACTACAACAAAAACCTTCATAGACATCGGTTTTCCACCGCTGTCTATTACATTTTCGACTGATGTCTATGAAGGCGATGTAAAAAGTCTGCCATTTTAGACATCGGGTTAAAATCGATGTAGTATCACTTAACGACACCGGTTTTCGAATCGATTATTAACCGGTGTAGTATCACTTAACAACACTGTTTCATCAACGGTGTAAAACCGATGTAATATTATATGTTAATAACACCAATTTTGACAACGGTATATGACAGATGTAATATTAGTTAATGACACCGATTTTGCAGCGGTGAAAAACTGATGTAATATCAGTATTGTTTAACGACACATTCGATTTCTGAAACAGTGAAAAACCGACAGTATCCAAGAAAATACACAAATTACACAAATATTCTTCTTCCAATAGTATCCATAAAATACACAAATATTCACAAATTACATAAAACACATAAATAATATTACAACTGTAAAAACACATAAATTATCTCAATATATAATCCTGTATTAAATTTGCGATGGTTGGGAAATAAAATATGTGGCTGCCTTTGAAGATTGATATCAGACACAACCACCTTATCTAAACAAGATTGTTTCTTCAACAATGAGAAAGCTGAGGCCTTCCCCATGCACTTCATTCCACCATCACCATAAAAAAAATGAGTGATGATGCCATTTCCAATGGCTTCTCTTTTCTTTTTTTTTTCTTGAGTACCTCACTTGGCATATAAATCTCTTATCAGCAACCCTGGTGCTCTTCAGTTGCAGCCATGTCAAGCCATGCAACTCTTGCCTCCTCCAGAATCCCTTGTAGCATGGGGTTCCACTCCAAGACCAACTCACCCTGCTTCACCAAGGTCTCTCTCTCTCTCTCTTTCATTCTACAAGTGATTTTAACAGTTTGCAGGTGTATGAGTGCCATGTTGAAGGATCTGAATCCAATTTCATGATTGAAGACGCTAGAGTTTGCTGAATTCTTTGAACTAAAATCATGCTCGAGCACAACTTTTGCAGGGCACAGCAGAGAAGCATCCTTCTCGGATGTGTTGGCCTACCAGTTATCTACCAAGGCAAGTTCTTCCACAATTTTCAGCATGAAATGTAGAAACCATGCTTTGTAGTTATGCTTTTGTGTATCCCTTCCTGGCAGCTAGAGCTATTCCTCCAAAAGGGGTGACTGTTGCAAAGTTGAAGGTTGCAATCAATGGTTTCGGGAGAATAGGTCGAAACTTCCTCCGCTGTTGGCACGACCGGAAGGACTCACCGCTGGAGGTCATCATCGTCAACGACAGTGGCGGTGTCAAGAATGTATGGCACATCTGATGTTTAAGCCTTTCCTAGGAAACAAAACAATGTTAGAACAAGTTATTCTGTAACAGGCATCTCACCTAAACTGTAAAAACACATAAACTTCATCAATTTCAACTCTGTAGTACTTGAGATTTGTAAACTGTAAAAACACATAAATAATATCTAACAAATATATATATGCAAATATTGCCATTGTAGCAGAAATAGTATCCCTGACACCCAAAATAGTCCAGACTAGTGAATTGTCTGAACCAGCAGGAATGATGCCAATTGGAATAGAAAGTGCTTCATTCTGGTTATCTCTGCTCAGAAGACCATTAAGTACCTGCATGATCATGTAAGCTAATTATCAAAATTCAAATAGCTAATGCTTGGTCTATAGAATTATATAACATCACAGGAAAGGTGAACTATCAGGCAGATGACAAACAGACTAAGAAAAAGAACCATAGGAAGCCAGTAGGTTATTGGCATCATTGAGAGTTGGTGTCAAAGTTCATATAGAGTTCATAATTGATCTAATACCAAAAAAAGTCGAAACGTAAAGGAGACATGTTGTAATTCCATGGTTTCTATCAAAGTTCTGGTAGGGTAGACAAGTATAAAAAATATTAATTTTCAGCAAATCATGTTGTGCTTACTGTACAGATTATAAAAATAAAATATGTACAGAAAGTGAATAAAAGAATCACTATGAGAGACATACCACCTAAACTAACTTATAAAGGAAGAGAGCAAATAAAATTTTACAAAGAGTAAGGGAGATGCAATAATTCTACAAATGAGATAAAAGCGTTAGCACAAAGTTGATAAGATTCCAGGAAGACATAAAGTTAGTTCTCCATAGTAGTTGTCCATTCAAATTGGTCAATTTAGTGACAAACTCATAAGATGGTGATCACTAAAAAAAAATAATCAATCAAGTTAAAGGAAATATATGTACAATTGCCAGTCTTTTTAACTAAGAATCAGAAAGATACAACTTAACTTATCCTAGCTTGACATTTGAATTATTAAATTTTGATTCATTGTAACAGATCATTGGCCAAAGAAGGCAAATTCAACAGGAGGTTGGCAACTTCAAACAGTAGAGTAATGAGGAGCTGGAGATGAAAAAGTGGTAGAATGAAGTGGAAGAAGATGGCCAACATTTTGCAAAACTTTTTTGGCCTTTGGCACTAGTTATTATGCACATATATCAAGGAATTTCTATTATTGCATCTAATGATTTTCTTAATCAACTTTAACTTACCCAAACAAATACAATGCACAAAATAAGATGAGTAAATAGTGGAAACATTCTCCATGACGAGGCATTCCTTTCAAGGATGAGGGAAAGTGCAGAAGATTGCAGTGCTGCGAAGAAGCACATCACGACATTCATGATGAGTTTGGCTGGGTAGATCTCACAGATGGATGCCTGAGAATACTCATGATTAACATAACGTAGTAATTAAAAGGGAAGTGACAACACAAGGGACACCATTGACACAATACCAGAAGAACAAGCGATACACTGCATGCAAAATAGCCGAATAGCATAAGAGCAGAGCCTTTAAGCCAGACATCGCCTTTCTCAAGAGTTTCTAAATGAAGTTGGATCATAGGTGAAGTAACAAAGGCCCCCAAAAAATGACCTTTCCAAAATGTGAAGATCGGGGCACCAGTGATGCAGAAGATGGTCCCTGCAAGCCTGTCCCTCCCTCTTACAGTCTTCAAGTTGAGCTTTTCCATCCTGAGCAAAAAAAGACCAAATATAGAATGATATTTGAATGAACTAAATTCACGGTAAAATTACTTGGAATTAATATCTGAATCAACCTTAGTACAATTGCCAATAAGAAAGTAAAAGCAGGAATGTCATTGCCCAAGGCACTGGCAACAGTTGGAGAAATGAGATGGAGTCCAACGTAGTATACATTTTGCTGAATTGTTATACCCAACATAGCAAGAATGAATATTTTTAGCATGACACCAAATGAGAAGCTGGGTCTTCGATTCCTACAACCATGAGATGAGTTTAAAAACATTCAATTTGTAGTCATATATCTTATTCTCAACAATTCTAATGAGACATGCTCCTTGAACCTTTCGAGCACATAAGCAAGAGGAGCCAAGATGAGCATGGCAATAAGGTGCCTGTACACTACGAAGACAAGTGCACTTAGTCCTTGTCCTAATGCAAGCTTGCCGAGGATGCTGGAGCCAGCATACGTGAACTGGGACACAATCATATAGAAGTATGGAGCACATGCTTTCACAGAGGCCATGATCTCCTCACCAAATTGTTTGTGACAATTTTTATTGTCCTTGGTTCTTTATAAAGGAAGAAAATCATATTGATTCTGTCAAACAAACAAGTATAAGATAGACAAATGCTTTGAAAGCTAGGAATAGAAAAAAGATGAGAGAAAAGCAGGCAAACAAGTGCCAACAAGCTACATGAGAGTCCTCTATCTGTTGTATCATTTTCTCCAACAAACAGACAAATAAATCATCTCGTCGACAAGATGAAGATGACTAGGGAGAAAAGCAGGCAAACAAGTGCACTTTATTCTCGTCGACTAGGGTTTCTGGAATTGAACAAGAAGAAGAAACCAGGCATACCTTTGCTATCAATCTCGTCGATATGGCTCTCCTGACCTTTGATTTTGATGCTGAACCATTTTTTGACGAAGGCCTTAGACCATGACAACCGCTCCCAAGAAAGTGAGGAAAGAAAACATGCCCAAATTAGCCACCTTAAAGACGAAGAAAGCAGAACTCTAGGAGAGAAATCAAACCTTGCTTTTCTTTGAATCATAATCTCTCATCGTTGCAGCACTCCTTCATACAACTATGGTGAGTTAGCTCGACAAACACTTCCCCAAGGATCTGCAGCAATTTGAATCTTGTGGAAGCAAAATAAGGCAAAGAAACTCCCAAAAAAAAAAATTCCTCCACTGTCTCTGCCACCTTAAAGACGAAGAAAGCAGAACTCTAGGAGAGAAATCAAACCTTGCTTTTCTTTGAATCATAATCTCTCATCGTTGCAGCACTCCTTCATACAGCTATGGTGAGTTAGCTCGACAAACACTTCCCCAAGGATCTGCAGCAATCTGAATCTTGTGGAAGCAAAATAAGGCAAACAAACTCCCCAGAAAAAAATTCCTCCACTGTCTCTGCTATTGAAAAGGCACAGGGCGAAAGAGGGAGAAGTACTAGTAACTTGTAAGGAGAAAGAGGATAAAGCTATGCATAATCTTAGAACAAGGAGTTGTGCTATGATCTTCCGAACGTACTATATTATTAACACAGTCGGCTACTCAAATCAGAAGGGACACAAAGGGAACTTTTGACCCTTCTTCACAAGGTTTGGGATCTAAACCGTGAGCCTGAAGCAAAGCAATCCAGAATCTGGGGTTCGATCCAAAGCCAAGTTAAATAAGCTCAAAATCTGACGAGGAAGGCGATGGAACAATGCAGGCTAAAGGGCCAAAATAGCACCAGCAGCAAAATATGAGTGGAAGAGAAGGCAACAGCAACAGCAGCAGCATGTACGGGACGACACTCTCTCGTCTTCAAGCTGTAAACCTTCAACCCATCTCACAACGGAGCAAAGAATGCATCCATTTACGAGTGAGCAAGCGAGCGAGAGAATAAAGTGCACAAATTGTGCCTTGCGTTCTTCCTTTTCTAGGCGATCTTCGGCCCAAATCCAAGGCTAACCCAAACAGGGAAATGCACATAACTATTACAAAAACAATAACAAAAATATATAAATAGAAGAAAAATTGGCATATGCTCCTGTCCTAGGTCAACTTGACGTACACTTCTCCGTGGAGGAGAGACTTACCGTAGCAAAAGGAAGCAGCAGTTAAAAGAACAAAAAGATAAAGACAACCCTTTGCTTTGGCATCTGGAATTCCGAGATGAATATTGCTGTGCTAGAATCAAGGTAGGTGGTGGGTTCCCAGGGGAATCCATGTTCTTTTTCTGAGTGTCTCCCCCTAGTCGTCTTCATCTTGTCTCCCTCTGCTGCTACTATTCTGAAACCCTAGAAAACAAGACTAACTCGTCACCTCTCCTTTCTCGAAATGCGAAGAAAGATTCCTCTTCTTACCCAAAGGGAGGAGGTGGAGTAGATGCGTCGTGAGTGAATCCTGATCGAGAGAGGAAGAGGCGTCGATCTAAGAAGGGGAAGAGGGAGGAGGAGGAAAGTGGTGGTGGTGTCGCGACGATATACGGTGCACGGCGCGATATAGGTTTAAGTTTGGAGAGAAGAGTGAAATGTTGCAAATTTCAGCTAAGTATTGGTGGGAAAATTAAATTATTTTATTTTATCATAGACACCGGGTTTTAAAAACCGTTGTTAAAATCGGTGTCTATTAACAAAAAAAAAGGCGCTCATAGACATCGGCTTAAAAAACCGATGTCTATGAGCGAAAATCTGCCCTTATAGACACCGGTTTTTGGAAAAATCGGTGTAAAATAGTCAAAGACATCGGTTTTTGCTTAAAACTGATGTTGTTCCACCGATGTCTATGAGGTTTTTTCTTGTAGTGCTTGTTCGTGTGGATACCGTAGAGGCTCGAACAATTGATCATGCTGTGATCCGAGCTGTCGGGAGATCGTGAGCATGCTTCAAAGGTATAACTCTATCATGTCTTTATATCTAACTTAGTATAAGATTATGTTTCCCTTCGCATGGATCTTCTGGAGGAAATAGGTTTTTTCCGCTGCGTGTTTGCGTGTTTAGCAACCTATTCCCTTACAGATAACTCCATTTCAACTACTATATAGGGGAGAAGCACTAGTCCCCATTGAGGTTGGAGTAGAATCTGATCGGAGACGGCTTTATGATGAAGGTAATGGCGATCGACATCTTATGGAACTCGATCTTATCAAAGAAGCTTGGGATAAGGCAGCAACTCGTCTCATATCTTATCAACAGCGAATGAGATAGAACTACAACAAGAGAGTTATCCCCCGATTCTTTCAAGTAGGGGATATAGTATAGAAGCGTGTTAAACCTGTGGGAGATGTTACTAAATTAGCACCCCATTGGGGAGGACCATACAAAGTTATACAGAAACTTGCTTCCGGCTCTTATTATCTCTAAGACTCAGAAGGGAGAAATCTTGAGAGGCCTTGGAGTGCAAACCACTTACAACCATACAGAGCCTAACAAGTACGCCTGTATTTTTCCTTATATTTCATTTAATTTTTGGATATAATGAAAAGATGCAGGCATCTACTCTTTAATCAATACATGTCTGAACCAAACAATCTTTCTTTTAAGTGTGCTTCCTCCGCTCGTCGACAGTTGATCGGGGACCTTAAGGAGTGACCAGTCTGGCTTCCTTGGGGAGAACTGGAGACTTTAAACCCTTGGTAATCGAGCGTGCTTCCTCCGCTCATTGCTCTTCGAGAGTGCTTCCTCCACTCGGCAGTAGTCGATAGGGGACCTTAAGGAGTGACCGGGCTGGCTTTCTTGAGGGGAACCGGAGACTTTAAACTTTTAACCATTGAGCGTGTTTCCTCTGCTCAAGTGTATTTGAGTGTGTTTACTCCGCTTAATCTATCCGAGCGTGCTTCCTTCGCTCGGCAGTAGTCGATTGGGGACCTTAAGGAGTGACCGCCCTGGCTTCCTTAAGGGGAACCAGAGACTTTAAACCCTTAATAGTCTGAGCGTGCTTCCTCCGCTCGACAATGGTTAACTAGGATATCTCAAAAAGAGAATGATTTGACTCTCGTCAAAATAGCTGGAGACCTTAAACTTCAAGCAGGGTCAGATTTGCTCGGGAGTACATTCCCGACTGAAATATATTAATTTCAGATTCGCTCGGGAGTACATTCCCAACCGAAATATATCAACCTCTTGGCATTCAAGTAATATTTCAGATTCGCTCGGGAGTACATTCTCGACCGAAATGTGATGATATCTCAGCCTTTTTATGCTAATTCAGATTTGCTCGGAAGTACATTCTCGACCAAGATATATCAACCTCCTGACCTTGAAGCATTAATTCAGATTCACTTGGGAGTACATTCCCGACCGAAATTTATCAACCTCTTGGCCTTCAAATAATATTTCAGATTCGTTCAGGAGTACATTCCCAACCGAAATGTGATGATATCTCAGCCTTTTCATGCTAATTCAGATTTGCTCGAAAGTACATTCTCGACCGAAATATAGTAATTTCATATTCACTCAGGAGTACATTTCCGACCAAAATATGTCAACCTTTTAGCCTTCAAGTAATATTTCAAATTCGCTTAGAAGTACATTCCTAACCGAAATGTGATAATACTCTGGCCTTCTCATATTAATTTATATTCGCTCAAGATTACATGCCCGACCGAGATATATCAATATTATGGCCTGCCCATATCAATTTAAACTCACTCAGGAATATGTGCCCGACTAAAATATGATAATATTCTAAACTTTTCATATTAGTTCAGATTGGATCAGAAGTACAGTCTTGACCAAAATATATCAATATGCTGGATTTCAAGTATTATCTTATATTTCATTTGGAAGTATAGGCCCGATCAAAATATATCAATTTTATGGCCTTTATATATTAATGCAGATTCATTCGGGAGTATATGCGTGGTCGAAAAATGTCAAGGCTGTGGCTCTTTTACATTTGCTTGAGAGTACATTTATAATTAAAACAACCCCAATTTCTAGAGTAAAATGAGGATAGCTTTGAAGATAAGCTGGTATGTCATAACTCTTGACTAATCATTCATAATTTAGAAACGTACTACATGCACCCAATTGCTTCACAAATTTTTATTTTTATGCTTTAATCAACATATATTCATTCTGAAAATATATTTACAAGTATGCTTGGAGTAGTAAGAAAGCTTCACAAATATGATCCCAAAAGAATTCAACACAAACAGTTTTATCTGTCCACCAAAGCTCTACTTAAAACTACTGACAAGGTCCTTGGTGTTAGTGAGAGCCCTAGAGTCGATCATGTGATGATTGTTGTATGGACTCGATGTATCATATTCCTATATATATTTATAAAGGTATTTCTTTATGGTTATTATACTTACTTGTATTGGTGCCAAATAACTGAGTATAATAGCGTCCTTGAGTAGAAGGTTCTTATCTATATCAATCAATTGGTTGAATTGATAATGAGATGATATAGAGAACATTACTCTTAATCATTCCTAGTCAAGTATTAACATTCAGGGACAATGTTAATGCGATGAGACTAGCATGTAGGTCAACTCGATGACTTGATCTCACAAGTCATGGATATTAGATATCAAGTTGACACATGAGTATGCATTGGAGAATATATACTGAATGACCCGCCATGAGAAAGTATCATGGATCGTCATATGAGTGTCATATACTTTCTCATGTGACTATTAGTATGACTATCAGTCCTTGGACCTGAAGTCACCATAGTTCCCTTCATAAGGAGTTGCATACTTTGGCTTCATCAAACATCACCCGTAAATGAGTGGACTATAAAGGCGACTACTGGGTATGTAACAAATTATGCGGAGGGATGTGAGTGATGTAGATGGGATCGATCCCGCCTATATGACGGGAGTGACATCATGATTCTTGATAGAGTGAGACCACTAAGTGCATGGCCATGCCCAAATAAGTCAATATGAGATATTGAAATCATTTGATTAGAGTGAGTCTACTTGGAGTTCAAGACATAAATTGATTAGAGGATGACATGGTCTATGCCTCAATTGATCAATTTAGATGTCGAGGATAGAAGGACATTGTCACATATTATGAGAGTCACAATTAGTAGTCACAATGGTGATGTTGGATCTTAACATTCTTGTAACTTGGGTAGTAATGATGTGTTGCTAGATACCGCTCATTCCTTATGCTCCTAAATAGGTTTAGGAGCATTGCCAACATTACAAGAACCTATAGGGTCACATATAAAGGGCAGTTAGATGGAAATTAGGTTTATATGATGGACCAAGAGGATTAGGTTCATGTGATGGACCAAATTGGATTAAGAGTAATCCAAATTAGACTAATTAAGTTGGACCCAATTTGATTTATGTGTCGAATGAGTCTAATTTAGACTATGATTCATTGAGTCAATTTAAACCAATGAATAGAGATTCATTAAATTAAATTGATTTGAATCAAAGGGTAGATTTGATTAACCATGGGAGATAAGAGGTCAAGTTTGACTTGACTTGAGAGGGAAGATGAAGGGTCAAGTTTGACATGACCAAATGCCACTTCATTGTGACTTGGCATGGGCCGGCCAATGATGGTGTTCCACATCATCAAGGCTACATCATTGTATGTCACCTCATGAGGAAGACCAAGAATCATGACTCTTGGTATTACATGGAGGTATAAAACACTCCATTAAGTGGCTGGCCACATTGGTGTGAAGCAATTGTGTGCTCATTCAAGGCTTCTTCTTCCTCCTCTCTTCTAGTTCTCTCCTTCTCCTCCATTGCCGAGACCTCTCAAGAGTGCTAGCACACTCTAAGTGGTTCTCACCATCTTTTGTCCGTGTGGATACGTGTAGAGGAGTGTACACTTGACACTCTACGAGATCCGACAACCATTTGGACGAGCGGGATAAGCGAAGGGCATCGCTACAAGGGTAATACTTCTTTTTCATGTAGATCTAAGGTAGATCTAGTGTAGTCAAACATGTACATGAATATTTTTATTTATCTTCGCATGGATCCGTGGCTAGCTTTGGGGTTTCCGCAACGCAAAAAGCGGTTTTTGCGACTCGAAAGTCTAACAGTGGTATCAGAGCCACGTGCGAAGCTTGTACATGTTTGTATTTGTTATTATGAAAAGGTTTCAGATCTGTAAGTTTCTATAATTTTTCTACTTTTATAGATTTTGTGAGTATTTTTCTTGTAGAGGCTTCAAATACCGAGAAAAACCTCCCGAAACGGCAAGGTCTTGCCCAAACAATTTTTTTTGGGGACAATGACTTAAGGCACTCTTAGATCAGTTTGGGACACTCGCGATATTCATTTTGTGAGAAGGGGCATTGCCCCTAACCCCGCAAGGGGCATTGTCTCGCGATCGCACCCGAAAATCGCTAAACATGACCGCCGAGGAGTTGTGACTCATAAAATTGATAAAACAATAGTAAAATTATAGAAATTTATGTGAAATATATAATTTAGAATTATGTATGATATTGTGATAGTCATGGCCCAAAAACCCCAATGTGATTGGTTAAAATTGTGTTGTAATTCATAATATGGCTTGCACGCCATTTTTGTATTGTGCGTGTTATATATGATATGCGACCTGCGCGTCGTGCCTACCTTATTATGTTCCTATTATAAATAGATTTTAGACTTGAATATAACTCAAGTTTCATATTTGTAATGTACAAAATGAAGCGGTGGAAGGTCCACTCAAGAAGGAGTTACGAAGAGGGTGCTGTCAACACATGGCGGTCAAAAGGAGGCGCTTGAAGAAGTTGTTTACCCTAGGTTGACCATTCTATCTTTTCATTGGCTTGATAAGATCGTAATAGGGCCATGACCTCATCACAAATTAATTAATCAGTATATATATATATATATATATCATTGCTTATGTGTATGTGATGCATGCTAATGTAGGGTAATTAGTGCCTTAATGCGTATATGATACACATTCATGATTTGATTAGATCTTAATCAAGTCAACTCGAAATGCCTACCAAGTTTTGATACCCATCACTACCTCGATCATTTGTTGTTGTTGAATCTGCCAAAGCAGAGCAACGCATAGGCAAGTTATGATTTTGAAATCCTGGTAAGATCATAGTCATAGGATGTATGACATAAAAAGTAGATCAGCTGAATAAGTTCATCCAATCATTATAAATTAAACAAGAAATATAGGCATCTGATTCATTTGATTGGACCGTCCGAGCCAACAAGCTCGCCCTGTCATTGTGCGCCAGGCAAGAAGTAACCGATTCAGGCAACTCCGCTCGCCCTTTGTACATAGAAATAATAACTGTTGTTAAGAGGAATGATATGGACAAACACATGAGATTATTTGAGGTTAGATAAGCATACTTTATTCCTTACAAAACGTCCAAAAAGGAGAAAAACACATACACATACATAGGGGTTAAGTCATATAGTCATACACTATGAGGTTAAGCTATCAAGATAGGTTGACCGGGATGTTAATGTACATATGTATGAGCACACAACCATTCGATCAGTCCCCGTAGAGGCATATATAAAGAAGATGAAAAGACATTCAGATATTATGATTGATTAAGCTATGCTAAGTTCAAAATAACCATCAGCAAAAATTCATCAGTCGAGAGAAAGTCTGTAAAACATTAGGATTACAACATAACAATATCTACAGCAGTTGTGGAAAAAAGTCGGGAGGACGATTCTTCACTATCCTCCTTGTGTCGGGAAAGTTAGGGGGAGGATCTGCCACTTCAATTCTTTTAGTTGCTCCACTCTTTCCTTTGTCACGAACTTGATGGAGTTTATGAAGAAGTTGGAGACTGGAACGACAAAATCAGAGGATTTGAGATAGGCCTTTCTGCGCTCCTCAAAGCGGGTATCTTCGTTGGCTTTATAGTTTGCTAATTGCTCCTGAGCAGCCTTAAGAGCAGTCTCTTTGAGGTTCAAAGCAGATAACTGATTGGCTAATTTTGTAGCATGTGCGTCTTTTAGTGACTGTAACTGGAGGATAGTCGAGCAACTTCAGATGTCTGTTCTTCTAATTCTGAGGATAAATCAGTACCCCAAGCATTGGCTGATTGTAGTTGGGATTGGAGACTTTCTATGTCAGTTTTATATTGTTGTGACTGCTCAGTCTCCGTCTTGAGCAGTTGGATAGTCTCTCCCAATTGAGAAAACAAACTCTTTAGTTTTCTATCCACTTGGTCAGGGGATAGCTCAGAAACTCATTTCTTCAGAGCTTCATTCTCTTGGATTAGGGTCTGCAACAAATGGTCTACACTCATGTTATATATCCAGCACTGTAAAATAAAGAGCATTAAGGGTATGTGTAATGAAATAGAACTGTATAGGAAAATAAAGGTACCTTCGTCTCCTCCAGAGAGAATTTATCAGTCATTTCAGAGTAGTTAATGCCTTCGATTACTCGGCGTACCTCCTCCCTAGTTGTGGTGAAAGATCCTGCCAAGAGTATAGGTTGGGTAGCAGTAATGGAAGAAGTGGAAGACAAAGAAGTTTGAAGTGAAGGGGGACAGTAGATAACGTAGGGCACGTTGTGAGGGGGTAAAGTCATCTGTTCGGGAAAGTTTATAAAAAAGGGAGGTGAGGAGCTACCACTGGGATAGTTGGGGTGGTAGACGCAGAAGGAACAAGGGAAGGATAAAGAGCTGAGAGGGGAAGATCAGGAGACGAAGGAGCAGCATCCGAAGGAGGAACGTCTCTAGAATGAGAAACAGATTTCTATTTTGGAGATGGATCAAGGGTCAGTTTACTTTCTTCTTGGCAGGGATTGCTTCGGGGGATTGCTTCGAAGCTGACAAAGAGATAGGCTCATCAATGGAAGGAAGATTGGCAGAGGCTCCTTCAAGAGCTACATCTTGACAGCCGGAAACACCCTCTATGTCAGCAGGGGCTGCTGATGAAGAGGGCTGACCCAATGCAGCAAGAAGCTCTAGCTCCTTAGCAGCGACTAGTTCCTCCAATAGGCACAATTGATCATCAATCGCAGCTGCATATGCAGCGTCCACTACACAAAATAAAAAACATCTTAGTTAGTAAAAAAGGGTTGGGGGCAAATGAATAAAAACTTACCAAGGGAGCCACGAAGCTCTATCCTGATAGGGCTTAACCCGAAGAGATAGAGGAGATCATCGCGAATCCATCTATGAATGAACAAACGAAAACCCGATAGCTTCTGGGAGTAAGTAACAAAGGAAGGAAGTCTATGTAATTCCTTTATGTCAGGAAGAGCAGGTAGAGAAGATTTCCAGGGAGAAGACCAAGGGACATGCTTTGGAAACTCCACAAAAAAGAAGTGGGACTTCTACCCCTTGATGGAAGAAGGCATCTCCTCAAAAAAGGTCATCTTAGGTCTTGATTGGAATAGGAAAACACCAAGATTTGATTTCTTTGGGTATGAAAACATGAAGAAATTTTAGGGGGTTGGAGGGATGTCGTGAATATAGAAGAGCATGTACAAACTACAAAGATAGCCAAAAGCATTGGGAGCAAATTGTTGTAGGGGAATATCAAAATATTGGCTAATTTCTACCAAAAAAAGGGGAATAGGAAAATGCAAGCCCGCCACTAGTTGATCTTTGAAAAAGGTAATACAATTATTGGGAGGAAGATGGGGGTGAGCATCAAAATCAGGAATGATAATGCAATAGGTTTTGGGGATATCATATAAAGAACGAAGAGCAGACCTATCCGATTTGCGAAAGACAAAACAGGTTTGAGCATACCAAGCCGAGAAGAACAATGTAAGAATACAAGAAAAAAAACTTATTGAGGTTTGAAGAAGAAGGAACAACACAGAGTGACAGGAAAGGGAAGGAGGTCAGTAGAGAATGTGAAAAACCCAGATAGCAATATGAGAAAAAAGCGTAAGGAAGAAGATGAAGAGGTGAAGGGTTTAGGGTTTTTTGAAAATATTAAGTGATGAGAACCATCGTTGGATGTGAAGAGCACTCATAAGAGGAACCGTAGATGTCGCAAAGAAAAGACGCGACAGGACGTGACCACAGCAACATACGACTTATTACATCAGGAAAGAGAAATTAGCGAACACGTGTCAGGAGGCCGCAAGTAAGCATTTATAATAGACACAACAGGCCAAATTATATTCATATCAGCGTCATCGTATCACACACTACTAATGCTCTCTTACCGTTGAAGGGACAATCAAAGAGCAGAAGATATCAAAAAGGTGTCTGATTTCCTAGGTGTAATAAACAGAAGGGGTTAATATTAAACTATAAGGTGGAAAAAGTTAAGATATATTAATAATTCTTAAGCTCGCCCGGTCTTGTAGACAGGACGGACCTCAAAGGTTCATTTAGTCGCATACAAGGAATTGCCCATTTCCTCATCCTAGGTATGACCAAACACATTACATTGCACGTCGTCTCAAACATCAAACCTTAACATTATCAACAGTAGTTTTATAAACATAGTTATAGGGTTTCCATAATTATATCAACCCCATTTGAACTATTCCTGATCAAATAGGGGGAAGGGGAATATTTTACTAGGTACTTTCCATCTATAGATGTCAGATTTGTTGGTTGCTACTGGGAATATCGTACCGGTTCCCCTATACAAAATTTTGTACAAGTCCTGAACCATTCCTAACAACCTATTGTGTTCTTTAGAAATTAAATTAGGAATCGCAAACAGAACTTAACATTATTGATTCCAAATTTAACTTATCTGTTCTTAGAGGTTTAGACTTGGATCGCAAACGATGCTTAACATTATTGATCCAAATCCACCCATGCTACAAATTCAATTAAATATTAATTTCGAAAATCGGTTCCCAGGTCAAACATGGCGAGGCACTTGGCCTTCTTGGGTATGGGAACATCCACCACTGTCTCGACAAAGCCTCTTAATGAAATTCAATATTTAATTTCCTTATAGTAACCCTAGGTTTAACCAAAAAGAATAATCGAATCACAAGATCGAAAAATAAAAGAAACACAACTTTGAATCACAAATCCGAAAATCTAGAATCACTAGCCTCTTGTGTTTGGTATTTCAAATCTATACAAAGAAAACTAGTATGATGCGGAATAGAATTACTAGTTATACCTTTCTTTGTAAGCAACAACCTCTTGATCTTTTATCGTATTCCTCTTCTTATCTCGGACGTTGTGTGGGCAACAATCTACTGAGATGAGAACCACCAAGACACCTTCCTTCTTGCAAGTTTCGGCCACCAACCTTCAAGCTCCAAGGGATGCAAGAGCAAAGCCTCCTTTGTCTCCTTCTTCTCCTAGCAAGAACCGGCAAACACAAGAGCTCCAAGAGAGGGATGCACCGGCCACTAAAGAAGAGGATAATAGAAGAAGAGAATAGGGCCGACTACACCAAGGATGAAAAAAGGGGAATACTAGATGATATGTTATGAGGTGAGGCACCTCTACCCCCTCTTTTATATTCCTTGGTCTTGGCATATAAGGAAATTTAATTATAATTAAAATTCTCTTATTTTCCGAGCCATTGGTTAATAAGGAAAATTTAATTAAAAATTACCATTAAACCCTTTACATGGCCAACCCTTTCACATGCTCCAAATAAGGCAAGTTTTAAACACAAAATTAAAACTTCTTTATTTGTTTCCGTAAATTTTTAATAAAAAATTTCTTGTTGGATTGAGATCGCGCTAGAGGGGCGGTGAATAGCGCTCGTGGCTATTTTATTCGATTATCGGAATCGTAAGAATTATCGAAGTAATTAAGCAGCGGAATAAAACAAAACAAGCACACAGAGACAAGAGGATTTTTACTTCGTTCGGAGCCTTGATCGACTCCTACTCGAAGGCCCGCGATCCTTGATCGCTTCCGGTGGGCAACAACTATAAGCTTGATAAAAGGATTACAAGATGAAGCACAAGTAAATGGAAAAACTAGTTATACCGACGACAAGAGTAGAATTTTAAAGCTTCGGGTCGTCGGAGACTTGTAGCAGCACTTCCGGGAGTCTTTCGGAGCAGCACGTTGAAGAGAGAAGACTTGGAATGCGTTGTTCTGAAGTGCTGGTCGAATCCCCCTTATAAAGGGTGTTCAAGGCGCCTTGAGGGCTGTTCAAGGCGCCTCCATGCTGCCTGGTCTTCCGCGTGGATAAAACCTGACCTGGTCGAATTTCATCCATTCAAGGCGCCTTATATCCCTCTCAAGGCGCCTTCCAAGGTGCCTTCTGCCTGCTTCAAGGTGCCTCCAGTGGTGCTTCGAAGCCAGCTCAGCTTTTGCACCCGAGGCGCCTCCAAGCTCCATGGAGGCGCCTCGGACACTATTCATCCGAGGGTTTAGGTTGCTCCTTTGCACCTGCAAGATACGTTAGTCCCAAACACTATCCTGCAACACAAAGTTAGCACAATACACATGATAAATGAAGTATAGACAGTCTCTGGACTGTCCGAGTCTGACTTCGGATTTCCAACCGGAAACCCTAGGTCGACCCGACACCTACTGTTCCCTCTACGGGGAGCGCGTCCTCACCTACTCCACTCAGGAGATTTACCTATTGCCAGTGCGATCCTCCAGATCGACTGGACTTTTGCTCAGCACTCGACGCTTCCGGACTTTCTGCTGGACATCCGCTTCCCGGCTAGTCCAGTCTTTCACCTGATTCACGACACCAGGACTTTCCACCTAGGGTTACCACCCCCTAGGACTTTTGCCTGAAGCCATCGACCTGCCTAGACTTTCCGCATAGGGTTACCACCCCCTATGACCTAGGGTTACCACCCCCTAGGGTTTTTCCTTTGCCTAACCGCAGCTAGGACTTTTCTCCACCTAGGGTTACCACCCCCTAGGACCTAGGGTTACCACCCCCTAGGGTTTTCACCTGCCTAACCGCAGTTAGGACTTTCCTGAAATACTCATTCAACATGTTAGATAACAGAGAATCTTAACTTTGAATCCCTTTGCCATTATCAAAACTTAGGTTCGATCGTCGGATGCTTCCTGCACCAACAATCTCCCCCTTTTTGATTATGGCAACAAAAATTCAAAGTTAAGAAAATAATGCCATTAAAAGATAAGCATGAAAATACAAGCATAATGATAGTTAAGTGCAGAGCTAAATTAAGTGCAGAGCTCCCCCTTAATATAAAGACTCCCCCTGAGCTCCCCCTTAATAAAAGCTCACTTTTTTTAAATTTGAATTTCTTTCAATTTTCTTTAATTTTTTGAATTTTCTTCTACTCTCCCCCTTTGCCATATATCAAAAATCAATTGAAAGCAAGTTTTAAGATTTTAAGAAAATAATCTTTTTGAGAGAAGAAGGCTTGTGAAACTTAGTTAAACGGAATATTTTTAACTTAGAAAAGTATTTTAGCATTTAGAGTTAAAATTTATAAGGGGGCTAAGTTTGAGAAAGTTTGAAGGTTGCTATATGAGTCACTTTAGCTAAGCCTTTTGCAAACAATGAATTTTGAGAATGTAGGTTTAGTTTAAAAGGTACTTAGCGTTAAAACTTAATTTTGAAAAGATAGGAGTAAGAATTTGTTAATACAAAGAGGGAGTGACTAAATGTTTAATTTAGGTTATTTATTTTAGCTGGTCTTTAAGTCCAAGCATGAGGTTAAATAGATTTTAAGTTATCCAGATTGTTTTGTTAAGGTATCAGAGCCCTAAAGTATGAGCATGCTCAAACTTCAAATCTCCATTTCCTTCAGGGCTAATTCCATGTTTTTGTAAGTCTAGTAAATTTAGGGGAGCAAAGGATTTTGAAATTAGTTTTTCAAATATTTTTCAAAGGATTTTGA
Source organism: Zingiber officinale (assembly GCF_018446385.1). Lineage (NCBI taxonomy): Eukaryota > Viridiplantae > Streptophyta > Magnoliopsida > Zingiberales > Zingiberaceae > Zingiber > Zingiber officinale. The sequence goes on from NC_055994.1 coordinate 40,426,259, forward strand.
CATAAGTTTTTCAAATATTTTTCAAAGGATTATGAAATAAGTTTTTCAAATATTTTTCAAAGGATTTTGAAATAAGTTTTTTAAGTATTTTTCAAAGGATTTTGAAATATGTTTTTCAAGTATTTTTCAAATGATTTTGAAATTAGTTTTTCAAGTATTTTAAAAATGATTTTGAAATTAGTTTTCCGAAGATTTTTCAAAGGTTTTTGAATAAGTTTTCCAAATATTTTTCAAAGGATTTTGAAACTAGTTTTTCAAGTATTTTTCAAAGGATTTTGAAACTAGTTTTTGAAATTAAGGTTTAAAAGATTAAACTAATTTTAAAATTAAGGTTTAAAAGGTGTAAAATGATTTTTAAAATGATTTTGAAAGTTTTTTCAAATAGTTTTGAAATGAAGTTTAAAAAGATTTTTAAAATGATTTTGAAAGTTTTTCAAATAATTTTGAAATGAAGTTTGAAATTAAGTTTAAAATGATTTTGAAATGAAGTTTGAAATTAAGTCTAAAATGATTTTGAAATGATTTTGAAATTAAGTTTAAAATGATTTTGAAATGATTTTGAAATTATTTAAAATGATTTTGAAATGATTTTGAAATTAAGTTTAAAATGATTTTGAAATGATTTTTCAAATATTTTGAAATTATTTAAAATGATTTTGAAATGATTTTTCAAAGATTTTGAAATTATTTAAAATGATTTTGAAATGATTTTTCAAAGATTTTTAAATTATTTAAAATAATTTTGAAATTAAGTTTTAAATGATTTTGAAACGATTTTCAAAGATTTTGAAATTATGTTTTGAAAAAGATTTTAAAATGATTTTTGAAAAGATTTTAAAATGGTTTTGAAATTAAATTTTAAAATGATTTCGAAATTAAGTTTTGAAAGGATTTTGAAATTAATTTTTGAAAAGATTTTAAAATGATTTTTGAAATTAAGTTTTGAAAAGATTTTAAAATGTTTTTTGAAAAGAATTTTTAAAAGATTTTGAAATGATTTTGAAATTAAGTTTAAAATGATTTTGAAATGATTTTTCAAAGATTTTGAAATTATTTAAAATGATTTTGAAATGATTTTTCAATGATTATTTAAAATGATTTTGAAATGATTTTTCAAAGATTTTGAAATTAAGTTTTGAAAAGATTTTTAAAATATTTTGAAAAGATTTTAAAATGGTTTTGAAATTAAGTTTTGAAAAGATTTTAAAATGATTTTTGAAATTGATTAATTGATTATAGAATTATAGTTATGAGTTTAATTTGAATTTTAAATTCCTTAGTCATCTCACCCGATCTAAGTTTTCAATCAGGTAATCCTATATTTTTTGTGAGATGAATTGAGGTTCAATTTAAAGGTTTGGTTTAATTTTGTGTTAGATTTAGATTTAGTTTTGGGTTCAACAAGTAAGCATTCTTTGGATAAACTTCTTGGCTATGGTGAGTCACAAGGAACTCATTAAAGTAACCATGCCTTCGAGGTTTTCCAAATAGTCCTACCCACTGAACTTAATACTAAACCTTGGTCTAACTAGTTAGGATCCATTTAAGGGTAGCTTCGGTCAGTTCCACTTGGCCAAATGCACCAGGTCGAAGCCATATCTTCCTAGACATGCGATGCCCAAGCTTCCCTAACGTACTATCATCCAAAAACTTCACCAGTACCGTGGGTCAAGTTAAACCTCGCCCATTTATCTAACCTTAATTACCCTGCCGAGTAGTCTACTCTTGTTTACCCATTCCGGGTAGATTAAGTTCGGTTACCCAGTCGGGTAATTTAGTTGGGGGTGCCAGCTATTCTGTATCCTTCTTCTATTGACTTTTGAATTTTTGAATTTTAATTTAATTTTAAATTTTGAATTTGTAATTTGAATTTTGAATTTTAAATTTTTGAAGTTTAATTTAATTTCGAATTTAGAATTTGTAATTTGATTTTTGAATTTTATTTTAATTTCGAATTTAGAATTTGTAATTTGAATTTTGAATTTTGAATTTTGAATTTTAATTTAATTTTGAATTTAGAATTTATAATTTGAATTTTGAATTTAATTTGGTTTGATTAATATCGTTTTTCTTTTTGCTCCCCCTGGATCATGGCCTCGATATGGTCTATCGAGGTAGTGTATTTGATCCTTCGGAACCCAGTATTGGCCAAGTCCAACTTGATTGATCAATTTGGACTTGGGGACCCATGCTTGGACTACCTTTATATTATTTCTATTAACTAATGATAAATACGATTTGTATTTTGTTTTGGTCTTAAATCCAAGTCCGACTTTGTTGTAAACGGCTCGCTGTTTTCCAAGAATTAGATCCAGATTCTTGGAACCCAAGGTGAACCGTTCCAATGTGTTCTTGAGTTCTTTAATTTGAGCTTTCAGATTGGAATTTTCTTCCTCAAGTTGTTGGACTTGAGTTGAACTTCCAATTTGAACTGACTCAGTTAAAGAACTCGAGTCAGTCGCTTCCTTAAGGGTTGTTACCTCCTTTTGGAGCGACTTAACCCGGACGTTGGATTTAGCCAATTTTTTAAGCAAGTATGGAATTAAATTTTGTGAGTCATCTAAGTTAATACTAGACATTAAAGCACTTCTTGTGGGTTTTGGTCCTTCGGAAACGGATGCGGATCCGTGGCTTCGCTCGGACTCGGTGTCTGATTTGCTCTCGGTCTCTAAATCGGACTCGAACTCGGACTCGGACTCGGTGTCGATAATGTTCGCTAGTACTGGTAGAGCGAGAAGGCTCGGTTGCTCTTCAACGGATCCGGATTCATCTGATGACTCAGACCAGGTTGCTTTCAACATATGTTTCTGTGTCTTACTTGTACCTATAACCATCGTAATACCTTCCTCGGCCGAAGTAGTATCATTCTACTCATCCAATTCAAATAAATCATTTAAATCATGCTTACTTGTGTTTGACATACCTTCGTGAAGCTCAATCAGATTCTCCCACAGCTCCTTGGTGCTTGAGAATGGGCCGGCACGATTCAGCTCCTTATTCGTTAAGCCGCACTGAAGTGTATACGTTGCTTTTGCGTTTGCTTCTACCTTTTTGATAAGGTTTGCGTCCCAGTTCTCATACGGTAGTGGCTTGCCGACACCGTCAGTTGGCAGGTGAAGCCCGGTTTTGACGATCATCCAGACTTCAAAGTGAGTCTGGAGATACGCCTCCATCCGACCCTTCCAGTCTCCGAAATCATCTCCGGAGAAGAGCGGTGGGCGAGCAGTGTTGTAGCCTTCTTGATGGGTCATTTTAGAAACACAATCTCGCAAAATAAACACAATAAAGCTTGTTCCAAGACTTAGTCTTGGATTAGTAGTGCGGGAGAGAAATAAAGATAGTAATTCAGGAATTTCGAGAAAAAATAATAAAATATTATTAAAATAATATTACCACAAATTTTTGAAAACACAATGTTTCGCTAATTCCAACCAATGGTGAAAAAATGAAAATTAATTTTTCAAAAACAGTTTTGGAGGGAAAAAAAACGAAAGGCGTAAGGTCTTATTTTTACCCTATAAAGACGAAAAAGCCACAAAAGAAATGCTTGAATGGTGGTTTCACCTATTCGAAGCGACCCCGCTCTGATACCAATTGTTGGATCGAGATCGCGCTAGAGGGGGGGGTGAATAGCGCTCGTGGCTATTTTATTCGATTATCGGAATCGTAAGAATTATCGAAGTAATTAAGCAGCGGAATAAAACAAAACAAGCACACAGAGACAGGAGGATTTTTACTTCGTTCGGAGCCTTGATCGACTCCTACTCGAAGGCCCGCGATCCTTGATCGCTTCCGGTGGGCAACAACTATAAGCTCGATAAAAGGATTACAAGATGAAGCACAAGTAAATGGAAAAACTAGTTATACCGACGACAAGAGTAGAATTTTAAAGCTTCGGGTCGTCGGAGACTTGTAGCAGCACTTTCGGGAGTCTTTCGGAGCAGCACGTTGAAGAGAGAAGACTTGGAATGCGTTGTTCTGAAGTGCTGGTCGAATCCCCCTTATAAAGGGTGTTCAAGGCACCTTGAGGGCTGTTCAAGGCGCCTCCATGCTGCCTGGTCTTCCGCGTGGATAAAACCTGACCTGGTCGAATTTCATCCATTCAAGGCGCCTTATATCCCTCTCAAGGCGCCTTCCAAGGCTCCTTCCGCCTTCTCGCGGCCAGCTCAGCTTTTGCACCAGAGGCGCCTCCAAGCTCCATGGAGGCACCTCGGACACTGTTCATCCGAGGGTTTAGGTTGCTCCTTTGCACCTGCAAGATACGTTAGTCCCAAACACTATCCTGCAACACAAAGTTAGCACAATACACATGATAAATGAAGTATAGACAGTCTCCGAACTGTCTGAGTCTGACTTCGGGTTTCCAACCGGAAACTCTAGGTCGACCCGACGCCTACTGTTCCCTCTACGGGGAACGCGTCCTCACCTACTCCACTCAGGAGATTTACCTGTTGCCAGTGTGATCCTCCAGATTGACTGGACTTTTGCTCAGCACTCGACGCTTCCGGACTTTCTGCTGGACATCCGCTTCCCGGCTAGTCGAGTCTTTCACCTGGTTCGCGACACCAGGACTTTCCACCTAGGGTTACCATCCCCTAGGACTTTTGCCTGAAGCCATCGACCTGCCAAGACTTTCCGCATAGGGTTACCACCCCCTATGACCTAGGGTTACCACCCCCTAGGGTTTTTCCTTTGCCTAACCGCAGCTAGGACTTTTCTCCACCTAGGGTTACCACCCCCTAGGACCTAGGGTTACCACCCCCTAGGGTTTTCACCTGCCTAACCGTAGTTAGGACTTTCCTGAAATACTCATTCAACACGTTAGATAATAGAGAATCTTAACTTTGAATCCCTTTGCCATTATCAAAACTTAGGTTCGATCGTCGGATGCTTCCTGCACCAACATTTCTCTAATAATTTTTCCCTTCAGGATTGGTTATAAAAGGAAATTTTATAAATTAAAATCTCTCTATTAAAACATGTAGATGATTTCCAAAAAGGAAAGTTTTCTTCAAAATTTCCTTTTAACTACAAATAAGGAATGATATCTAATCTTTCTCTTAATCTTTTGTAGAAAGCTATAAAAGGAAAGATTTAAATTTTAAACTCTCTTTTAAAATCATGGCTTCCACATAAGGAAAGATTTTAAATAAAATCCCTTTTATTTTTATATGGCCGACCACACCAAGCTTGGGCTCCAAGCTAGGGCCGGCCACCTGTACTTGGCTCAACCTTTGGCTTGGTCGGCCCAAGCTTAGACTCCAAGCTTGCTTGGCCGGCCACCTAAGGTTGGGTAGAAAGGTGGGTTAGGTGGGTATAACATTTTATAAATAAGAGGCTACGATAGGGACCAAGAGGAGGAATTGGTTTTGGTTTCCCGATGAAATTAAGCTTCCCGTGTTCGCCCCGAACACCCAACTTAATTTTATCAATAATAATTCATACCACTAAAGAATTATTATTGAACTAGCGCACCAATCTCAAATTACATTTTGGGCTCCTTCTTATCATGAGTGTGTTGATCTCTCTGTGTTTAAGATGTCGAATGTCCACTAATTAAATGAGTTACTAACAACTCTCTTTAATTAATATCTTAGTCCAAGAGTAGTACCACTCAACCTTATCGTCATGCCGTACTAAGTCCACCTGTAGGGTTTACATGACAATCCTTTTGAGCTCCTCTTGGGACATTAACAACCTAGATTACTAGGACACAGTTTCCTTCTATAATCAACAACACACACTATAAGTAATATCATTTCCCAACTTATCAGGCCTATTGATTTATCAAACTAAATCGCACCCTTTGATAATTCAAAGAAATAAATACTAGATATATGTGCTTGTTATTATATCAGGATTAAGAGTACACACTTCCATAATAACAAAGGTCTAGTTCTTTTATTAAGTCAGTATAAAAAGAACTTACCTTAAATGGTCCAGCTCAATACTCCCTGTGGATTACAGGGATTCAGATTTCCAATCAGATAGGGAAAACAGTAAGTCTACATCAGGCTATGTGTTTACTTTGGGAGGTGGAGCCATTGCATGGAGGAGTGTTAAGCAGAAATGCGTTTCGGACTCAACCATGGAAGCTGAGTATGTAGCAGCCTCTAAGGCGGCTAAAGAAGCAGTATGGCTCAGGAACTTTCTAATGGACTTAGATGTGATTCCTGGTTTGCCCAAAATCATCACAATTTATTGTGATAATAGCGGTGCAGTTGCAAACTCGAAGGAACCACGAGCCCATAAGGCAAGTAAACATATAGAGTGCAAGTACCACCTGATACGAGATATCATGAAGCGAGGAGAAGTTGTCGTCGCCAAGATTGCATCAGCAGATAACCTGGCAGATCCTTTCACTAAGGCCCTTCCGGCAAAAGCTTTTGATCGGCATGTGGAGGGAATGGGAATCAGATATATGGCAGAAGATATGGCAGCTTAGTCATTAGTATAAGTGGGAGATTGTTAGAGTGTATACTGAAAGCCTAAGCTTTTGTAAACATTTATTTTGAATAAAGAATCACATTTGGTCAAATTGTCTATATTTAGTTGTAGTTGTTCAATTAATTTATATTGTAGATAACATAGTATGTGGTGCCACATACAGAAGATGATGTTATCAGTACCTTATAAATTATAAACAGTAGCTCACGACCAAAATGGAAAGGAACAAACCATTGGAAGGTCGTAGTGTAATTAAGAATTAGTTTATCTTGACTATATAATTACACTAGTACACTTAGAGTGTATTGAGTAGGATCATTTGAGGTTGTTTCTTTTATACTGACTTTATAAAGGAACAAATACCTCAGTTATTATGGAAGTGTGTACTCTTAATCCTAATATAATAACAAGCACATATATTTGGTATTTATTTCTTTAATTTATCAATGGGTGAGATTTAGATCGATGAATCAATAAGTCCGATAAGTTGGGAAATGATATCACTTATAGTGTGTGTTGTTGATTATAGAAGAAAACTGTGTCCTAGTAATCTAGGTTGATAATGTCCCCAAGATGAGTTCATAAAGATTGTCATGTTAAACCCTGCAGGTGGACTTAGTCCGACATAACGATAAGGTTGAGTGGTACTATTCTTGGATGAAGATATTAATTAAATGAGTTGTCAGTAATTCACTTAATTAGTGGACATTTGACATCTTAAACACAGGGAGACTAACACACTCATAATAAGAAGGAGCCCAAAAATGTAATTTGGGATTGGTGCGGTAGTTCAATAATAGTTCTCTAGTGGAATGAATTATTATTGATAAAATTAAGTTGTGTGTTCGGGGCGAACACGGGATGCTTCATTTTATCAGGAGACCAAAACCAATTCCTCCTCTCGGTCCCTATCGTAGCCTCTTATTTATAGAGTACTATACCCACCTTCATACCCATGATAAGGGGGCCGGCCAAGCTAGCTTGTGGTTCAAGCTAGGGTCGGCCAAGCCTTGGTTCATGGGTGGCCGGCCCAAGCTTGAACCCAAGCTTAGGTGGCCGGCCCCCATTAAATTTAAAAGAATTTTAGTTTTAAAATTTTCTTATGTGGAGGATATAATTTATTGAAGAGAATTAAAATTAAAATATCTCTTTTACAAAAGATTAAGAAAAGAGATTAGATCTCTTTCCTTATTTGTAGATAGGAAAGATATTTTATTTTTTCTCTTTGAAAATTATTCACATGTTGAAAGATTAAAATTATAGAAATTTCTTTTTATCAACCATGAAGGGATTTTAAAAGGAAATTTTATTTTTAAAATTTCCAAAGACAAATAAGGAAATTTTAATTGTTGAATGAAATTGTCTTGTTTGATCTTCTTGATGTGGCCGGCCATGATAAATTGATTAGGAAATTTTATTTAATTTTTCTTAATTAATTATTGTCAAGGAAAATTAAGGAAATTTAATTGTAATTAAATTTCCTTATTTACCAAAGCTAAGGAATATAAAAGAGGGGGTTGGGGTGCCTTCATGGGACACAACCTCTATTATTCTCTCCCTCTTTTCCTTGGTGTTGTGGCCGGCCATCCTCTCTCCCTCTCTTCCTCTTTGTGGTGGCCGAAACTTTCTCTTGCTTGGAGCTCTTGTGGTGGCCGGATACTACTTGGAGAAGAAGAAGAAGAAGGAGAGAAAGCTTTCATCCCTTGGAGTTTGGTTGGTGTTTTTTCTTCATCCTTGGTAAAGCTTTTGATTTGGCCGAACCTTGCAAGGAGGAGAAGAAGGTGCTTTGGTGGTCCTCATCTTGGAATATCGTTGCCCACATAACATCCGAGGTTAGAAGAGGAATACGGTAGAAGATCAAGAGGTCTTTCTAGAAGGTATAACTAGTATTTTTCCTTTCCACATCATACTAGTTATTTTTGGAAATAATACCAAATACAAGAGGCATACGATTTTAGTGTTTCGAATTTATTTTCGATGTAATGTTCTTTTGTTTTTCTTTTCCTTGTGATTTGATTGTTCTTTTCGGTTGACCTAAAGTTATTTTAGGAAATTAAATATTAGCTTTCCTTAAAAGGTTTTGTCTAGTCGGTGGTGGTTGCTCCTATATCCAAGAAGGTCATGTGCCTCGCCACGTCAGTACTGGGAACCAATTATGGAAATTAATATTTAATGGAATTAATAACCTAGGTGATTTGGATCGAACGTGTTAAGTTCCGCAGGAGATCCAAGTCAAAACCTAAAAGAACAAATAGATTAAATTTGGATCAAACGTGTTAAGTTTCGCAGGCGATCTATGTTTAATTTAAAAGAACACATGGTAGTTAGGAAAAAGGTTCAGACCTTTGTACAAAATTTTTGTACAGTGGAACCATTAGGTTTTCCGAGTAGCAACCAACAATTGGTATCAAAGCTAGGGTTTTGCCTCTATATATTTTGGTATTAGTTTAATTATGCACATGACATACATAATTTAGGCAGGTTAATAGTAGGATGTGCTAACTTTGTGGATGCAGGATCCAACGATTATGGCTTATAGTTTTCTTTATGTGTGTGATTGGACCCTTGGACATGTCAAGGGCAATTATATGTGTGTGCATGATTATATTATAAAATACAGCAGGAGCTATATTTAGTTTTTATTAGGATTTTATTTTTGATCTAGTTACATGTACATTCCTTTTATGGAATATAGGATCGATGGATGTAAATTTTTATTTTATGTTCGATCTAGTTTACATGTACATTCCTTCGAGGAATATAGGATCGAAAAATGTAAAATTCTATTTATGTCGCGGATCGAATCTTGCAAGGCATGGAACCTTTTGAGGACCAGAGGCGCAGCGGAACAAGGAGCAAGATGGATGCGACATCTAGACCCGGTGGCGGTGGCCAAATAAGGCAGCAGCTAGGGTTGGCGACACACGGAGGACAACAATAGATAAAAGGCATAATAGTTGAAAATTAGTTTTTCATTTATTACTTTTATATTGTGCCGTGTGTGCATGTTAGTATACATGTCTAGTAGGCTAGGATAGTTAAAATTCCTCATTTATAAATAACTAAGTGGGAGAGGGATTTTAAATAAATTCCACGGTCTCCACTACTGGTTTGTAAGTGATGCAAACAAGCTTACGCGTTGGCTCTGAGTGCCTTCCTCCATATCGGATGAGCTTGTTTGTGGATCACTAGAACAAACTTCTATTTTGGATGACTATAGGAAGTTAATTAAGAGCGTGTGATCTTCCCCATCGGAAGGGGCACAATCTTATTAATGGACTTAGTGTCAAGTAGTGGTATACACTTAGGCACGTCTAATAGTATCCTCCCCATCGGAGTCACTGCTATTATTCGTGTGACCAAAGGATACCAACTATTAATTTTATTTGTCAAAAAGTTAGGTTGACAAGATAATAAAATTAATGGGTTAAACCCTCCTTTTTACAAATGCTGAATTTGTATACGTCCACACTATCGTGGCATACAATATTCGCGGTGTTTTGAGGTGTTGGTTAATTTAAAATAGTATTGTTTGAGGAATCAATATTATTCTAAATTTAGAGTTCTGACTAAAAGTTATTTGTGATTCTTAGGATGACTTCAACCCACTGTCCATCATACTACAACAGAATAGACTTACTGGTCCTAATTACATAGATTGGAAAAGGAACCTAGACATTGTTCTTACTGCTGAAAGCTATAAGTTTGTACTGACTGATCCTTGTCCTGATGCACCCACTGGTGAGTCTACCCAAGAGGAGATTGAATATCATAGGAAATGGGTAAAAGCATATGAGATGGCGCGGTGTTACATTTTGGCTTCAATGTCAAATGTATTGCAACATCAGCATTAAGATTTACCAACAGCTTATGATATTATGAACAATCTCAAGGAACTCTTTGGTCATCAGGATCGGGCTTCTAGACAAGAAGCCATGAGAAAGATAATGACAGCCACCATGCAAGAGGGTACTCCTGTGAGGGATCATATCCTAAAGATGATGGCTTATCTGAACGAAATACAAATCCTTGGAGGAGAAATTGATGGGGAAACCCAGATCGATATGATCCTCCAAACACTACCTAGAAGTTTTGAGCAATTCCGCCTGAATTACAATATGAACAAAAGGGTATATTCATTGGCGGAACTACTGACAGAACTTCAGGCAGCAGAAGGTTTGTTTCGTCACAATTCTCATATTCACTATGTTGAAAATGGTTCTACTTCTAAACTGAAAGGAAAGAAGAAGAAGAAACAAGTTGGTTCAGCAAAGAAAGTGAATAAATCTCAGAGTACAGGACCTAAAGCTGGAATGAAGAAGCCGAAGGGCAAGTGCTTCATCTGCAAGCAGTCAGGGCATTGGAAGGCGGACTGTCCTCGTAGGAATCAGAACAACAAAGGTATATCTCATGCTCTAGTTGTTGAAACATGTTTAGCGGTGTTATCTACCAGCACCTGGTGTGTAGATACGGGAGCCACTGATCATGTCTGCAATTCCTTGCAGGGGTTCCAGGAAACCTGACGACTAACTGAAGGAGAGATTACCATCTACATGGGCAATGTTACTAAGGTGGCGGCTGTAGCAGTGGGAGACGTCTACTTATCTTTTAATAGAAATAGAAATTTGGTTTTAATAAATTGTCTTTATGTACCCAGTTTTAGAAAGAATTTAATTTCAGTTTCTAAACTATTTTTAGATGGATATTCAGTTTCCTTTAGTAACGATGTAGTTATTAAGAGAAATAAAGTGATTATCTGTTCTGGTGCATTAGTTGGCAATTTGTATACTTTAAATTCAATTTCTCCTACAAAGCAAAACAAGAAAATTTATAACTCATCTTCTAACTCTAATAAGAGAAATGAACCTTCGGAAATGAACCAAGTATATCTTTGGCATCTAAGGCTTAATCATATTAACTTAAGTAGGATTCAGAGGCTTACAGCCGATGGACTTTTGGGTTCTTTAGAGTTGGAAAATTTTCCAACTTGTGAATCTTGCTTGGAAGGTAAAATGACCAAGAGGCCTTTTAAGGCCAAGGGGTATAGAGCCAAAGAAGTGTTAGAATTGGTTAATTCTGATTTGTGTGGTCCTATGTCTGTCCAGGCAAGAGGTGGTTTTGAATATTTTGTCTCTTTTATAGACGATTATTCAAGATACGGATACATTTACCTAATGCGCCGCAAGTCCGAGTGCTTTGATAAGTTCAAAGAGTACAAGGCTGATGTGGAGAAACGACTAGGTAAAAGTATCAAGACACTACGGTCTGATCGTGGTGGCGAATACCTCTTAGGAGAGTTTAGGAATTACTTATCAGAGGTCGGGATTCAATCCCAACTGTCTGCACCTGGTACACCCCAACAGAATGGTGTGGCAGAACGAAGGAATAGGACTCTTATGGAAATGGTTAGATCGATGATGAGTTATTCAGAATTACCAAATTCGTTTTGGGGATACGCTCTGGAAACAGCAGTGTACATTCTGAACTTAGTACCTTCTAAATCAGTTTCTTCTACTCCCACAGAATTGTGGAATGGGCGAAAGCCCAGTCTAAGACATATTCGGATTTGGGGTAGTCCAGCACATGTGCTGAAACCAGATGCTGATAAGTTAGAATCTCGTACAGAAGTTCGCGTGTTTGTGGGGTATCCCAAAGGAACGAAAGGTGGTTTATTTTATAGTCCTAAAGACCAGAAGGTCATTGTTAGCACCAATGCCCAGTTTTTAGAAGAAGACTATATAATGGATCACAAGCCCAGTAGCAAATTTGTTTTAGAAGAACTTAGAGAGGATACGTCTACTTTAGTACCAACAGTACAAGATGAAGTACCACAAGAGACTGCAACACGTGTCACACATGATACACAACCACAGACAGTGCCTCGTCGTTGTGGGAGGGTTGTAAGGCAGCCAGAAAGATTCATGTTTTTGGGAGTCTTCGGACTTGATCCCGGGTAAACATGAACCTGATCCCCGAACATATGACGAAGCACTCCAAGATATAGATGCAGCATCTTGGCAAAAGGCAATGAATTCTGAAATAGAGTCTATGTACTCTAATAAGGTCTGGGAGCTTGTAGAACCACCTGATGGTGTAAAAGTCGTTGGATGCAAGTGGATCTACAGAAGGAAAAGAGGGACAGACGGGAAGGTAGAAACCTTCAAAGCTAGGCTTGTTGCGAAAGGGTACACTCAGAAAGAGGGAATCGACTATGAGGAGACCTTTTCACCGGTAGCCATGCTTAAGTCTATCCGGATACTCTTATCCATTGCTGCTCATATGGATTATGAGATTTGGCAAATGGATGTCAAGACAGCTTTCCTTAATGGAAGTCTTGAATAGAACATCCATATGAAGCAACCAGAAGGGTTTATTGAAAAAGGTAAAGAGCATCTAGTGTGCAAGCTCAATCGGTCCATTTATGGACTAAAGCAGGCTTGAAGGTCTTGGAACATCCGGTTTAATGATGTAATCCAGTCATATGGATTTATTCAGTGTCCGGATGAGTCTTGTGTACACAAGAAGTGTAACGGAAACGTGGTGGTATTTCTTGTACTATACGTAGATGATATTTTGTTAATTGGCAACAATGTCAAGGTATTATCGGACGTAAGGGTATGGTTGTCCAAACAATTTGATATGAAGGACTTAGGAGATTGTGCACACATTCTTGGGATCAAAGTTATAAGTGATCGCAAGAAAAGAATGTTGTGTCTGTCCCAAGCTTCATATATAGATACAATCCTTGCTCGTTTTAGCATGCAGGATTCCAAGAAAGGTTTCTTACCTTTTAGGCATGGAATAACTCTATCTAAAGAGATGTCTCCGAAGACATCAAAGGAGGTAGAGGACATGAAAGCAGTTCCTTATGCTTCAGCTGTAGGAAGCCTAATGTATGCAATGCTATGTACGAGACCTGATATCTGTTTTGCCATGGGCATGGTTAGCAGATATCAGAGTAATCCTGGACAAGGACATTGGACTACGGTAAAGCATATATTAAAGTACCTGAGAAGGATTAGAGATTATATGCTAGTTTACCAAGCAGATGATTTGCTTCCTGTGAGTTACACGGATTCAGATTTTCAATCAGATAGGGACAACAGTAAGTCTACATCAGGCTATGTGTTTACTTTGGGAGATGGAGCCATTGCATGGAGGAGTGTTAAGCAGAAATGCGTTTCGGACTCAACCATGGAAGCTGAGTATATAGCAGCCTCTAAGGCGGCTAAAGAAGCAGTATGGCTCAGGAACTTTCTAATGGACTTAGATATGATTCCTGGTTTGCCCAAAATCATCACAATTTATTGTGATAATAGCGGTGCAGTTGCAAACTCGAAGGAACCACGAGCCCATAAGGCAACTAAACATATAGAGCGTAAGTACCACCTGATACGAGATATCGTGAAGCGAGGAGAAGTTGTCGTCGCCAAGATTGCATCAGCAGATAACATGGCAGATCCTTTCACTAAGGCCCTTCCGGCAAAAGCTTTTGATCGGCATATGGAGGGAATGGGAATCAGATGTATGGCAGAAGATATGGCAGCTTAGTCATTAGTATAAGTGGGAGATTGTTAGAGTGTATACTGAAAGCCTAAGCTTTTGTAAACATTTATTTTGAATAAAGAATCACATTTGGTCAAATTGTCTATATTTAGTTGTAGTTGTTCAATTAATTTATATTGTAGATAACATAGTATGTGGTGTCACATACAGAAGATGATGTTATCAATACCTTATAAATTATAAACAGTAGCTCACGACCAAAATGGAAAGGAACAAACCATTGGAAGGTCGTAGTGTAATTAAGAATTAGTTTATCTTGACTATATAATTACACTAGTACACTTAGAGTGTATTGAGTAGGACCTTTTGAGGTTATTTCTTTTATACTGACTTTATAAAGGAACAAATACCTCAGTTATTATGGAAGTGTGTACTCTTAATCCTAATATAATAACAAGCACATATATTTGATATTTATTTCTTTAAATTATCAATGGGTGAGATTTAGTTCGATGAATCAATAAGCCCGATAAGTTGGGAAATGATATCACTTATAGTGTGTGTTGTTGATTATAGAAGGAAACTGTGTCCTAGTAATCTAGGTTGATAATGTCCCCAAGATGAGCTCATAAAGATTGTCATGTTAAACCCTGCAGGTGGACTTAGTCCGACATAACGATAAGGTTGAGTGGTACTATTCTTGGATGAAGATATTAATTAAATAAGTTGTTAGTAATTCACTTAATTAGTGGACATTTGACATCTTAAACACAGGGAGACTAACACACTCATAATAAGAAGGAGCCCAAAAATATAATTTGGGATTGGTGCGGTAGTTCAATAATAGTTCTCTCGTGGAATAAATTATTATTGATAAAATTAAGTTGTGTGTTTGGGGCGAACACGGGATGCTTAATTTTATCAGGAGATCAAAACAAATTCCTCCTCTCGGTTCATATCGTAGCCCTTATTTATAGAGTACTATACCCACCCATACCCACCTTCATACCCATGATAAGGGGGCCGACCAAGCTAGCTTGTGGTTCAAGCTAGGGCCGGCCAAGCCTTGGTTCATGGGTGGTCGACCCTAGCTTGAACCCAAGCTTAGGTGGCCGACCCCCATTAAATTTAAAAGAATTTTAATTTTAAATTTTTCTTATGTGGAAGATATAATTTATTGAAGAGAATTAAAATTAAAATATCTCTTTTACAAAAGATTAAGAAAAGAGATTAGATCTCTTTCCTTATTTGTAGATAGGAAAGATATTTTATTTTTTCTCTTTGAAAATTATTCACATGTTGAAAGATTAAAATTATAGAAATTTCTTTTTATCAACCATGAAGGGATTTTAAAAGGAAATTTTATTTTTAAAATTTCCAAAGACAAATAAGGAAATTTTAATTGTTGATTGAAATTGTCTTGTTTGATCTTGTTGATGTGGCCGGCCATGATAAATTGATTAGGAAATTTATTTATTTTTCTTAATTAATTATTGTCAAGGAAAATTAAGGAAATTTTATTATAATTAAATTTCCTTATTTACCAAAGCTAAGGAATATAAAAGAGGGGGTTGGGGTGCCTTCATGGGACACAACCTCTATTATTCTATCCCTCTTTTCCTTGGTGTTGTGGCAGGCCATCCTCTCTCCCTCTCTTCCTCTTTGTGGTGGCCGAAACCTTCTCTTGCTTGGAGCTCTTGTAGTGGCCGGATACTACTTGGAGAAGAAGAAGAAGAAGGAGAGAAAGCTTTCATCCCTTGGAGTTTGGTTGGTGTCTTTTCTTCATCCTTGGTAAAGCTTTTGATTTGGCCGAACCTAGCAAGGAGGAGAAGAAGGTGCTTTGGTGGTCATCATCTTGGAATATCGTTGCCCACATAACGTCCGAGGTTAGAAGTGGAATACGGTAGAAGATCAAGAGGTCTTTCTAGAAGGTATAACTAGTATTTTTCTTTTCCACATCATACTAGTTATTTTTGGAAATAATACCAAATACAAGAGGCATACGATTTTAGTGTTTCGAATTTATTTTCGATGTAATGTTCTTTTGTTTTTCTTTTCCTTGTGATTTGATTGTTCTTTTCGGTTGACCTAAAGTTATTTTAGGAAATTAAATATTAGCTTTCCTTAAAAGGTTTTGTCTAGTCGGTGGTGGTTGCTCCTATATCCAAGAAGGTCATGTGCCTCGCCACGTCAGTACTGGGAACCAATTATGGAAATTAATATTTAATGGAATTAATAACCTAGGTGATTTGGATCGAACGTGTTAAGTTCCGCAGGAGATCCAAGTCAAAACCTAAAAGAACAAATAGATTAAATTTGGATCAAACGTGTTAAGTTTCGCAGGCGATCTAAGTTTAATTTAAAAGAACACATGGTAGCTAGGAAAAAGGTTCAGACCTTTGTACAAAATTTTTGTACAGTGGAACCATTAGGTTTTCCGAGTAGCAACCAACAATTGGTATCAAAGCTAGGGTTTTGCCTCTATATATTTTGGTATTAGTTTAATTATGCACATGACATACATAATTTAGGCAGGTTAATAGTAGGATGTGCTAACTTTGTGGATGCAGGATCCAACGATTATGGCTTATAGTTTTCTTTATGTGTGTGATTGGACCCTTGGACATGTCAAGGGCAATTATATGTGTGTGCATGATTATATTATAAAATACAGCAGGAGCTATATTTAGTTTTTATTAGGATTTTATTTTTGATCTAGTTACATGTACATTCCTTTTATGGAATATAGGATCGATGGATGTAAATTTTTATTTTATGTTCGATCTAGTTTACATGTACATTCCTTCGAGGAATATAGGATCGAAAAATGTAAAATTCTATTTATGTCGCGGATCGAATCTTGCAAGGCATGGAACCTTTTGAGGACCAGAGGCGCAGCGGAACAAGGAGCAAGATGGATGCGACATCTAGACCCGGTGGCAGTGGCCAAATAAGGCAGCAGCTAGGGTTGGCGACACACGGAGGACAACAATAGATAAAAGGCATAATAGTTGAAAATTAGTTTTTCATTTATTGCTTTTATATTGTGCTGTGTGTGCATGTTAGTATACATGTCTAGTAGGCTAGCATAGTTAAAATTCCTCATTTATAAATAACTAAGTGGGAGAGAGATTTTAAATAAATTCCACGGTCTCCATTACTGATTTGTAAGTGATGCAAACAAGCTTACGCGTTGGCTCTGAGTGCCTTCCTCCATATCGGATGAGCTTGTTTGTGGATCACTAGAACAAACTTCCATTTTGGATGACTATAGGAAGTTAATTAAGAGCGTGTGATCTTCCCCATCGGTTAGCTGAACCGATAGTGAGATGATATAGGGAACACTACTCTTAATCATTCCTATTCGAGTATTAACATTCAGGGACAATGTTAATGCAATAAGACTAGCATGTAGGTCAACTCGATGACTTGATCTCACAAGTCATGGATACAGAGATATCAAGTTGACACATGGGTATACTTTAGAGAATGTATACTGAATGACCCGCCATGAGAAAGTATCATTAATCATTATATGAGTGTCATATACTTTCTCATGTGGCTATTAGTATGACTACTAGTCCTTAGACTTGAAGTCATCATAGATCCCTACATAAGGAGTTATGTACTTTGGTTTCGTCAAACGTCACCCGTAACTGGGTGGATTATAAAGGCGATTACTGGGTATATAACAAATTATGCAGAGGGATGTGAGTGATGTAGATGGGATCTATCCCTCCTATATGACGGGAGAGACATCGGTATTCTTGATAGAGTGAGACCACGAAGTGCATGGCCATGCCCAAATGAGTCAATATAAGATATTGAGCTCATTTGATTTAGTGAGTCTACTTGGAGTTCAAGATTTAGATTGGTCAGAGGATGACACGGTCTATGCCTCACATTGACCAATCTAGATGTCTAAGATAGAAGGACACTTGTCATATATTGTGAGGAGTCACAAGGTGATGTTGGATCTCAACATTCTTGTAACTTGGGTAGTAATGATGTGTTGCTAGATACCGCTCATTACTTATGCTCCTAAATGAGTTTAGGGCATTGCCAACGTTACAAGAACCTATAGGGTCACACACTAAGGACAATTAGATAGAGATTAGGTTCATATGATGAACCAAGAGGATTAGATTCATTTGATGAATCAAATTGGATTAAGAGTAATTTTAATTGGGCTAACTTGAGGTGGACTCAAGTTGATTCATGTGTTCAATGAGTCTAATTTAGATTATGACTCATTGAATCAATTTAGTTAAATGAATTAGATTCATTATATTAAGTTGGCTTGAATCAAATGGTTGGATTCGATCAACCATGGAAGAGATTTGGTCAAGTTTGACTTGACTTGAGAGGAAGAGGAAGAGTCAAGTTTGACTTGACTAATTGCCACATCATTAGTGAGATGGCAAGATGTGGACCAATGATGATGTGCCACATCATCAAAGTGTGCCACCTTATGGGAGTTACAACTCCATTCTCTTTAATGGCTACATTTAATGAGAATGGGGTTACACCTTGGAGATGTGGCCGGCCACTTATCATTGTGAATGAAATTGATTTTTCATTCAAGTCATATTGATTCCTTCATCTTCCTTGAGTTCTTCTTGCTCTCTCCCTCTCCTCTTCTTGCCGTGACCTATCAAGGTGCTAGCACACCTTTGTTTAGGTCTTCTCCACCTAAGTTGTCCGTGTGGATACTTCTAGAGGACCGTACGCTTGACGGTCTAGAGATCCGGCATTTTGGACGAGCGGGATATGCGAAAGGCACGCTTCAAAGGTATAAAAATATTTTCTTCCTTTGTAGATCTACTGTAGATTGAAGCTTTAAACTCGTACTCGTATTTTTGAAAGTTTTCTTCGCACGAGATCCGTGGCATGGGTGATTCGGGGTTTCCGCGACGCGAAAATGCGGTTTTCATGGCCCGAAAAACCCAACACCTAGCAAGGAGGAGAAGAAGGTGCTTTGGTGGTCCTCATCTTGGAAGATCGTTGCCCACACAACGTCCGAGGTTAGAAGAGGAATACGGTATTAGATCAAGAGGTCTTTCTAGAAGGTATAACTAGTATTTTTCCTTTCCGCATCATACTAGTTATTTTTGGAAATAATACCAAATACAAGAGGCATACGATTTTAGTGTTTCGAATTTGTTTTCGATGTAATGTTCTTTTATTTTTTTTCCTTGTGATTTGATTGTTCTTTTCGGTTGACCTAAAGTTATTTTAGGAAATTAAATATTAGCTTTCCTTAAAAGGTTTTGTCTAGTCGGTGGTGGTTGCTCCCATATCCAAGAAGGTCATGTGCCTCGCCACGTCAGTACTAGGAACCAATTATGGAAATTAATATTTAATGGAATTAATAACCTAGGTGATTTGGATCGAACGTGTTAAGTTCTGCAGGAGATCCAAGTCAAAACCTAAAAGAACAAATAGATTAAATTTGGATCAAACGTGTTAAGTTCCGCAGGCGATCCAAGTTTAATTTAAAAGAACACATGGTAGCTTGGAAAAAGGTTTAGACCTTTGTACAAAATTTTTGTATAGTGGAACCATTACGTTTTCCGAGTAGCAACCAACACTAAAGTCACCATGGATCCCTACATAAGGAGTTATGTACTTTGGTTTCGTCAAACGTCACCCATAACTGGGTGGACTATAAAGGTGATTACTGGGTATGTAACGAATTATGTAGAGGGATGTGAGTGATGTAGATGGGATCTATCCCTCCTATATGACGGGAGCGACATCGATATTTTTGATAGAGTGAGACCACGAAGTGCATGGCCATGCCCAAATGAGTCAATATAGGATATTGAGCTCATTTGATTGAGTGAGTCTACTTGGAGTTCAAGATTTAGATTGATTAGAGGATGACACGGTCTATGCCTCACATTGATCAATCTAGATGTCTACGATAGAAGGACACTTGTCATATTTTGTGAGGAGTCACAATTAGTAGTCACAAGGTGATGTTGGATCTCAACATTCTTGTAACTTGGGTAGTAATGATGTGTTGCTAGATACCGCTCATTACTTATGCTCCTAAATGGGTTTAGGGGCATTGCCAACGTTACAAGAACCTATAGGGTCACACACTAAGGGCAATTAGATGGAGATTAGGTTCATTAGATGAACCTAAATGATTACGTTCATATGATGAACCAAATTGGATTAAGAGTAATCCAAAGAAGGCTAATTGAGTTGGACTCAATTTGGTTCATGTGTTAAGTGAGTCTAATTTGGACTTAGACTCATTTAATTAATTTAATTCAATGAATAGAGATTCATTAAATTAAAATTGACTTGAACCAATGGTTAGATTAGATTAACCAAGGGAGAGAAGTGGTCAAGTTTGACTTGACTTAAGTAGGAAGATGAAGAGTCAAGTTTTGACTTGACTTTGACTTGACCAATGCCACATCATCAAGGCTCCTTCATTTGGTCAAGTTTGACTTGACCAAATGCCACCTCATGGAGGAGATCAAGAGACTTGACTCTTGATATTCCATGGGGGTTACATGCCTTGAAGTGGCCGGCCACTTTTAGGTGGAATGAAAAATTGATTTTTCATTCAAGTGGTTGTAACTCCATCTTCTTCTAAATCTTGAATTTTCTTCTTGCTCTCCCTCTCCTCCCTACTGATCTCTAAGGTTTCTAGCACATCCTTAGAGATTTTTCTCCATCTCTTGATTGTGTGGATACATATAGAGAAGTGTCTACTTTGACACTTTCGAGATTCGGCGAACCGAGGACAAGCGGGATTACGAAGGGCTTCGCATCAAGGGTATATTCTTTCTTCATGTAGATCTAGGAGTAGATCTAAGTTGTAAACTCGTACTCGTAAATTTTGTTCTATACTCTTCGCTCGATCCATTGGCTTGGGTGATTTGGGGTTTCCGCGACGCAAAAATACGATTTTCGAGGCCCGAAAACCCCAACAGACTCATATGCTAGAGTGTATACTAAAAGACTAGCTTTTGTAAACATTTATTTATGAAATAAAAGAATCACATTGGTCAAATGTCTACATTTTATTTGTTAAGTGTAGTTGTTCAATTAATTTATATTGTAGATAACATGGTGTGTGGTGTCACACACAGAAGATCATGTTATCAGTTCTTTATAAATTATAAACAATTGCTCATGACTAAGATGGAAAGGAACAAACCATTGGAATAGTCGTAGTGTAATTAGGTATTAGTTTATCTTGACTAATAAATTACACTAGTACACTCTAAGTGTATTGAGTAGGACCATTTTAGGTAAGTTCTTTTTATATTGACTTAATAAAAGAACTAGACCTTAGTTATTATGGAAGTGTGCTCTTAATCCTAATATAATAACAAGCATATATATTTAGTATTTATTTCTTTAACTTATCAAAGGGTGAGATTTAACTCGATAAATCAATAGGCCCGATAAGTTGGGAAATGATATTACTTATAGTGTGTGATGTTGATTATAGAAGAAACTGTGTCCTAGTAATCTAGGTTGAGAATGTCCCCAAGAGGAGCTCATAAGGATTGTCATGTTAAACCCTGCAGGTGGACTTAGTCCGACATGACAATAAGGTTGAGTGGTACTACTCTTGGACTAAGACATTAATTAAAGTGAGTTGTTAGTAATTCAATTAAATTAATGGGCATTCGATATCTTAAACACAGGGAGACTAACACACTCATGATAAGAAGGAGCTTATAATGTAATTTGGGATTGGTGCGGTAGTGCAATAATAACTCTCTAGTGGAATGAGTTATTGTTGATGAACATAGGTTGTGTGTTTGGGGTGAACACGGGATACTCAAGCTTATCGGAAGGCCAAAACCAATTTCTCCTCTAGGTCCCTATCGTAGCCTCATTAAAGCCTTAAATCCACTCAAAAAAAGCCCATCTTGGTGTCCAGGAAGGGGCCGGCCCATGGCTTGGTGACCAAGCCAAAGGGGTCGGCCATAAACTCCTTGAGGTGGCCGGCCACAAGCAATTGAAGGGTGGCGGCCACATATTTCAAATTAGAAGGGGTGTTTTGAATTTTTAAAATCTTCTCTTTGTAGATATCTACAAGTTTTAAAAGAGAGATTTTAAAATATAAAATTTTCCTTATTTGAATTAGGCCACATGGTTTAAAAGAAAGTTTAAAAGTTTTAAAACTTTCCTTTTTTAACCATCCTCATGGTTTTAGAAAAAAAGGAAGAGAAGTTTTAAATTTGAGTCTTTTTAATTTTGTAACCATGTTTTAAAAAGGAAATTTTAGAAGAGAAATTTTAAATTTAAAACATGGTTTTAATTTTTAAAACCTTCCTTTTTTAACATCCACATTAGGAAAATAAAAGACAGCTTGTAAAATTTTATAAGAGTTTTTTCTTTTCTTATAAAATTTTTTACAAGCTTATTTCTTTCCTTTTAAGGGGTCGGCCACCCTTGCTTGGTGCCCAAGCAAGGGGTCGGCCAATCAATTGAATCAATCCATGATTGATGATTGAATCAATCAAGAGGGAAGAAAAGGAAAAATTAAAAGGGAAAAGGAAAAACAAGAGGATGATTTTAATTTTTATAAAAAATCATTCCTTATTTACCTTGGGCAAGTAATATAAAAGAAGGGGAGGAGAGGCCTTATGATATAACAATTCTTATTCTCTTGGTGGAGTTCCTTCTTGTGGTCGGCCCTCTCTCCCCCTCTTTTCCCTTTACTCTCTTTTGCTCCTTGGTGGTGGTGGTGGCCGAAACTTAGAGGATGAGGAGAAGTTCTTTGGGTGGTGTTCATCTTGGAGGATCGTTGCCCACACAACGTCCAAGGCGAGGCGAGGAATATGACATAAGATCTCGAGGTTATTAGCATACAAAGAAAAGGTATAACTAGTAATTTTCTTCCGCATCATGCTAGTTATTTTTCTTTGTTAGAATTTCAAACACAAGAGGCATTAGATTCTAGTTTTTCGAATTGTAATTCGAGTTTGTGTTTTCTTTTTGTTTTTCAAATTTGTGATTCGATTGTTCTTTTTGGTTAAACCTAGAGTTATATAAGGAAATTAAATATTAGCTTTCCTTAAAAGGCTTTGTCTAGACGGTGGTGGATGCTCCCATACCCAAGAAGGTCATGTGCCTTGCCATGCAGTCCTGGAAGCCAATTTTGGAAATTAATATTTAATTGAATTTATAACATAGGTTGATATGGATGAATAGTGTTAAGTTCCGCTTGCGATCCAAATCTAAACCATTAAGAACAGATAAGTTAAATTTGGAATCAATAATGTTAAGTTCCGTTTGCGATTCCTAATTTAACTTCTAAAGAACACAATAGGTTGTTTAGGAAAGGTTTGACACTTGTACAAAATTTTTGTACAGTGGAACCAGTATGATCTTCCTAGGACCAACCAACAATTGGTATCAGAGGTAGGGTTTACCTCTGTGTGTTTTGGTTTTCAATTAATTATGCACATGTCATACATAATTTAGGCAAGATAATTGTAGGATGTGCTAACTTTGTGGTTGCAGGCTCCAACTATTATGGCTTATAGATGTTGTGTGTGACTGGACCCTTGGACATGTCAAAGGCATTATTTTGTGTTTGCATGATTGTATGTATCAAATACAGAAGGAGATGTATTAGTTTTAGAATTTTACTTTTTTGTTCAATCTAGAATACATATACATTCCTTTATAGAATATAAGATCGATATATGTAAAATTCTATTTTTGTCACAGATCGTATCCTTGCGAGGCGTGGTGCTATTGAAGGACCAGAGGCGCAGCGGAATAAGAAGCAAGATAGATGTGATGACTGGACCTGATGGCGGTGGCTAAAGATGGCAGCAGCTAGGGTTGGAACACACGGAGGACAGTGGTGGAAAAGGTCATAATAGTGGGAAAATTAATTTTCACATTTATTGCTTTTATTTACTGTGATGTGTGTGTGTACATGTGATATATGCTAGCATAGGTTAAAATTCCTCACCTTAAATAACTAAGTGGGAGAGAGATTTTTAAATAAATTTCACGGTCTCCATTATTGGATTGTAAGTGATGCAACAAACTTGCGTGTTGGCTCTGAGTGCCTCCCTCCATAATGGATGGGTTTGTTGCGGATCACTAGATCAAACTTCCTTTATGGATGGTTATAGAAAATTATTTAGGAGTGTGTGATCTTCTCCAACTGAAGGGGCACAATCTTATTTAATGGACTAAGTATCAAGTAATGGTATACATTAGACGCATTCAATAGTATCCTCCCCAACGAAGTCACTGCTATTGTTTTTTGTGTGACCAAAGTAAAACCAACTATTAATTTTACATGTCATAAAGTTAGGATGACAAGATAATAAAATTAATGGGTCAGACCCTCTTCTTACAAATGTTGAATTTGTATACGTCCACACTAACGTGGCATGCAATATTCACGGTGTTTTGAGGTGTTGATAAATTTAAATAGTATTTTTTGAGGAATCAATATCATTCTAAATTTAGAGTCCTAACCAAAATTTATTTTGTGATTCTTAGGATGTCTTTCAACCCACTGGCCAGTATATTGAAAGAGAACAGATTTACTGGTCCCAACTATATAGATTGGAAAAGAAACTTAGATATTGTCTTAACTGCTGAAAGCTATAAGTTTGTACTATTAGAGGTATGCCCAGATACACCTAATGGTGATTATACCCCAGAGGAGATTGAGTATCATAAGAAATGGGTAAAAGTAGATGAGATGACGCGGTGTTACATTTTAGCTTCAATGTCAAATGTATTGCAACATCAGCATCAAGATTTACCAACTGCTTATGATATAATGTGTTGGTTAATCCTAGGAAAACGTACCAGTTCCACTGTACAAAAATTTTTGTACAAATGTTGAACCTTTTCTTAAATAACCTATTGTGTTCTTTAAAAGTTAAATAAGGAATCACAGACGGAACTTAACATCATTGATTCCAAATTTAACTTATCTGTTCTTAATAGTTTAGATTTGAATCGCAAGCGGAACTTAACACTATTGATTCAAATCTACCAAGGTTATTAATTCCATAAATATTAATTTCCAAAATTGGCTTCCAGGACTGCATAGTGAGGCACATGACCTTCTTGGATATGGGAGCAACCACCACCGCCTAGGCAAAGCCTTTTAAGGAAAGCTAATATTTATTTTCTTAAATAACTCTAGGTTAACCAAAAGGAACAATCAAATCACAAATTCGAAAAAGAAGAAAACACAAAATCGAAAAATAAATTCGATAAACTAGATCTAATTGCCTCTTGTATTTAGAATTCACACAAAGAAAAATAACTAGTATGATGCGGAAGAAAACTACTAGTTATACCTTCTCTTTGTAAGATAATGACCTCGAGATCTTCTGCCGTATTCCTCGCCTCGCCTTGGACGTCGTGTGGGCAACGATCCTCCAAGATGAACACCACCCAAAAGCTTCCTCCTTCTTCTTCTAAAATTCGGCCACCACCACCACCAAGGAGAAGAGAGCAAAGGGAGAGGAAGAAGGGAGAGGGCCGGCCACCAAGAGATCATCCAAGCAAAAGAATAAGAGTTGTGTCTCATAAAGCCCCCTCACCCCCTCTTTTATATTACTTGCCCAAGGCAAATAAGGAAAAACCTTTTACAAAAAATAAAATCATTCAAGAGTTTTTCCTTTTCCCTTTTTATTTTTCCTTTTCTTTCCTCTTGATTGAATCAATCATCAATCAGTGGTTGAGATCAATCCTATTTGGTTTAGGATTAAACTTGGTTTAATCCTATTGGCCGGCCCTTGCTTGGGCACCAAGCAAGGTGGCCGACCACAATTGAAAAGAAAGGAAAAATATTTTTTTTAAAAATTTTACAAGAAGAAATCCTCTTATAAAATTTACAAGCTCTCTTTCCTAAAGTATGAGTTAAAAAAGGAAAGTTTCTAAAAATTAAAACCATGTTTTAAAATTTAAAAACTCTCTTATAAAATTTCCTTTTTTAACATGGTGATAGAAAATTTAAATTTTAAAATTTCTTTTCCTTTTTTTTTTTCTTAAACCATAAGGATGGTTAAAAAAGGAAAGTTTTAAAATCTTTTAAACTCTCTATTTAAACATGTGACCTAATTCAAATAAGGAAAGTTTTAAAAATTAAATCTCTCTTTTAAAACTTATAGTTTTCTACAAAGAGAAGATTTTAAAAATTCAAAACAACCCTCCCTTTTTGAATTATTATGGTCGGCCCCTACAAGCTTGGTCACCAAGCTATAGGCCCGGCCCCTTTCAAGAGGATGTGGCCGACCATTGCTTGGTCACCAAGCAATGGTCCGGCCCCCTTCTTGGACACCAAGAAAAGCCTTACATTTGGATGGACTTGAGGCTATAATGAGGCTATGACAGGGACCTAGAGGAGAAATTAGTTTTGGCCTTCTGATGAGCTTGAGTATCCCGTGTTCACCCCGAACACACAACTCAAGTTCATCGATAATAACTCATTCCACTAGAGAGTTATTACCGCACTACCGCACCAATCCCAAATTATATTATGGGCTCTTTCTTATCATGAGTGTGTTAATCTCCCTGTATTTAAGATTACGAATGCCCACTAATTAAGTAAGTTACTGACAACTCAATTAATATCTAGCTCCAAGAGTAGTACCACTCAACTTTATTGTCATGTTGGACTAGGTCCACCTGCAGGGTTTAACATGGCAATCCTTATGAGCTCCTCTTGGGGACATTCTCAATCTAGATAACTAGGACACAGATTCCTTCTATAATCAACAACACACACTATAAGTAATATCTTTCTCAACTTATCGGGCATTTTGATTTATCGAGCTAAACCTCACCCTTTGATAAGTCAAAGAAATAAATATTAAATATATGTGTTTGTTATTATATTAGGATTAAGAGTACACACTTCCATAATAACTAAGGTTTAGTTCTTTTACTAAGTCAGTACAAAAAGAACTTACCTAAATGATCCTACTCAATACACTTAAAGTGTATCAGTGTAATTTATCAGTCAAGATAAACTAATACTTAATTACACTACGACTATACTGATAGTCTGTTCCTTTCTATCTTAGTCGCGAGCAACTGTTTATAATTTATAGAGAACCGACAACATGATCTTCTGAGTGTGACACCACACTCCATGTTGTCTACTATATAAATTAATTGAACAATTAAATTTAATAAATAAATGCAGATATTGACCAATGTGATTCTTTTACTTTAACAAATAAATGTTTTACAAAAACTAGGCTTTTAGTATACACTCTAACAATCTCCCACTTATACTAAAAGTCTAAGCTGCCATATCTGTTGCCTTACATCTGATTCTCATCCCCTCCACATGCCGATCAAAATCTTTCGCCGAAGAGCCTTTGTGAAAGGATCTGCTAGGTTATCTTCTGATGCAATCTTAGCGACGACAACTTCTCCTCGCTTGACGATGTCTCGTATCAGGTGGTACTTGCACTCTATATGTTTACTTTCCTTATGAGCTCGTGGTTCCTTCGAATTTGCAACTGCACCGCTATTATGACAATAAATTGTGATGATCTTGGGCAAACCATGAATCACATCTAAGTCCATTAGAAAGTTCCTGAGCCATACGACTTCTTTTGCTGCCTCAGAGGCTGCAACATACTCATCTTCCATGGTTGAGTCCGAGACGCATTTCTGCTTAACACTCCTCCATGCAATGGCTCCACCTCCTAGAGTAAACACATAGCCTGATGTTGACTTACTATTGTCCCTATCTGATTGGAAGTCCGAATCCGTGTAACCCACAGGGAGTAAATCGTCTGCTTGGTAAACCAGCATATAATCTCTAGTCCTTCTCAGGTACTTTAATATATGCTTTACCGCAGTCCAATGCCCTTGTCCAGGGTTACTCTGATATCTGCTAACCATGCCCACGGTAAAACAGATATCAGGTCTCGTACACAGCATTGCATACATAAGGCTTCCTACAGCCGATGCATAAGGAACTGCCTTCATGTCCTCAATCTCCTTCGATGTCTTTGGGGACATCTCTTTAGATAAGGCTACTCCATGTCTAAAAGGTAAGAAATTGGAGTTTTGTATGCTAAAACGAGCAAGGGGTTTTGCATGCTACTGCTCAATCTCTTTAGATAAGGCTACTCCATCTCTTTTGATCCTGTCTGAGAAGCTAGACACGACGGAGATCCGGAAGAAGGAAACCCACCGTGCTAATGAAGAATGATATCCGTAAAATACCGATCCGAGAAATCCAAAGCGGATCGGGAAAGAATAGAGTCACCGGAGGTTTTCCTCATATGAAGACCCGATGACGAAGAAGAACGCCAACTCTGAAGAGAAGAAACTCAGATCCGAAGCTTCCAAGACTTCCTGCGCACAAGAGAACAACCAACACTATCGTCAGTGACCTAAGACCGGGGTGGGAATCCCTGGCTAGGCCCTCCAACGCTCAAGTTAGTGATCTCTCTAAGTGTGGAAAGAGGAAGAAGGAGATGAACAGTAGATGAAAATTAGGGTTATGAATGTGCGTGATGATGATGTGAACTTACCTAGCCAACGGAGAGATTCTCCTTTTTATACCACTTCATATAACCTCCGTAGTCATGAAGTGGACCCCGGTTTGTTAGAGTTTGTTATGAGATGACGTCAACTGTATACTTGTAGTAAATGACTTTTAAGGAATCTTTCTTATACCCCAGATGTACCTCCTTTGTCGTTTAGCACTTGTAAAATAATCTAAAAGCACATTTCCCGCCGAAATATATAATACCTGTCATGTGGTTACATATTGCAGATATCCTCATTAATTATCCTATTTGAAATACTTATTTCTATTTTTCTCATGAGGCTCCTGTCGGCACCCTTTTATGCTATTTATCTTATTTAGTAATAGACCATATTCTGTCAAGTATCTTTCCAAGGTGTTGGTCGATCTAGCTGATATTAACTTCCCTTCTTCAGGATATGTTGCGATCAATACTATTCTATATGCTCCTTCGGAAGTCTCTCCCGACCATTATTAACTTACCTCTTATGTATCGGCCGATATTAGCCTACCTTCTTTGAGGTGTATAGATCTTCCTCCTGGGAAGCATATTTCGGTCGATATAGACCTACCTCTTATGTATCGGCCGATATTAGCCTACCTTCTTTGAGGTGTATAGATCTTCCTCCTGGGAAGCATATTTCGGTCGATATAGACTTACCTCTTATGTATCGACCGATATTAGCCTACCTTCTTTGAGGTGTATAGATCTTCCTTCTGGGAAGCATATTTCAGTCGATATAGACTTACCTCTTATGTATCGGCCGATATTAGCCTACCTTCTTTGAGGTGTATAGATCTTCCTCCTGGGAAACATATTTCGGTCGATATAGACTTACCTCCTACCTTTTTTGAGGTGTATAGATCTTCCTTCTGGGAAGCATATTTCAGTCGATATAGACTTACCTCTTATGTATCGGCCGATATTAGCCTACCTTCTTTGAGGTGTATAGATATTCCTCCTGGGAAGCATATTTCGGTCGATATAGACTTACCTCATATGTATCGGCTGATATTAGCCTATCTTCTTTGAGGTGTATAGATCTTCCTTCTGGGAAGCATATTTTGGTCGATATAGACTTACCTCTTATGTATCGGCCGATATTATCCTACCTTCTTTGAGGTGTATAGATCTTCCTCCTGGGAAGCATATTTCGGTCGATATAGACTTACCTTTTATGTATCGGCCGATATTAGCTTACCTCCTTTGAGGTGTATAGATCTTCCTCCTAGGAAGCATATTTCGGTCGATATAGACTTACCTCTTTTTGACATATGTCCCGGCCGATATTAGCCTATCTCCCTGGTTTCATTACCTCCCTTCTTTTCCTTATCGGGGACCCTCGAAACCTTACCCATATCACTAGCCTTCCCTTCAAGTCTAGTCGAAGGAGGTGTAGACGACTGACTAGACATAAGTATGGTCTTGTCTTTTCCTACCCGTGACTCTGCTCTAGATATTGAAATGACCTCACAGATTTTGTGTACTACTGTCTCTCTAAACCAAGTATAGTGATCCTGTGAGCCTTTTGCTCCTTTAAATAGAGTTACAATTTTCTCTTCATCCACCACCTATCCAAGTTCTTTTCCTTCCTTGCCACCTTTTATTGTTAAGGTTATGGTCTCGGATCCTCCCCTTTGGGGGCGACTTTTGTCGGACCAGGTGAGATCTATATATGAGTTTATTGGGATTTTTGCTCCGGCTACCTCTGGGGTTCAAGGGATTGTCTTAAGAGATGAAGCTTCACAATTCAGATTTTTCATCCAAAGATGTCGATGCTCTGAAGGACTCAAGAAACTTCAGAGAGATTTTCGCTACTCATAGAGAGGCAGCCAAATGACCCATGGGTGCTGTGTGAAGGGCACAGCACATGTTACCCTTGGGCTATGCTAGATTGCTCCACTTGCCGAGCTCAAGGGATTGAGAGGGGAAGTGGTTTTTTACATTTACTTTTCCATCATGGTCTGTATGGACCTTTCTCCTTCCCCCTGCCCTTGAGTTTTTCTACTTTGTTGTTTTCTTCGTCCCAGGAAAAATATTGTCCCTTATGAGCCTTGACAAGCCTGGGCGAGGTAAAATGTTTTTATCTCTGCTCCATGGTAAGTTTGAATCCAGTGGGACTGAAATTTCCTAAGCGTTGTAAGAACTTGTGTTTGTGAACTTTGTTATTTGTCTAAGGCTTACTGTTCTGAAGGAAAATATAATATTATGTGCTTGATCAGATTCTAAGTGTAACAACAAACTCTTGTATTGAATTAAGTGCTTCTATAGAGTCCTTCTGTATTTTACAAGAATAAATGTAATGTTGTATTCATTATCTCTTTGTATATCCTATGTGTTATTTATTATGACCAAGGCTATCTTAACTGTTAGCATACTTCTATATCATGACTAATATTATGCCAGCCAACATTATTTCGTTGCTTGACATCAATATTACACCTTCCCAGCATGACCAAAGTCATATCCGCTGATATAAAATTATTTCAATCAATATTAGCATATATTTCATAAGGACGTTAATTCAAAATCTGTCATCCGCCTAAATCTCCATCCTTAAATGTTTTTGTCCTTAGCTTGGACTTTAGTCAAGAAAATCAGTCCTTTTTGCTTTTTCATGTCCAGTTAATCACGTCTTCTTTCGAAGCTTCCTAGCTGTGATTGACTCTTCTTCAGGTGAGAGAATGTTAGAGGCGTACCTCGAGACTCTACCAACCCCAGCGTGATCCGACCTATCACATCCGATATAAATGTTTTTATGATGGTATGACACATACTTTTTCTGACCGCCACGTCAAGTGGGTTTTTTGCCTTTCTATTGTAATCCTCCGCGTCTGCTGCAAAAAATGTTTTGATCTGACGACGGTTGTGTGCTTACCAAACCCTAAACCCTTCGTCTCCTTTTAAACTTTGTTCCTTCTTTTCTTTGTGTTCCTTCTTTTCTTTCCTCTAGAGTTCTTTTCTTGTCGTAGTCTTCAATCAAACCCCATGCTCACCATTTCTCGGCGATCTCCTTTCTTGACTTCAGTAAGTAATCTATTGTTTCACTAGCCTATACTTTTGTCCATGGCTGAGGAAGCAATTGCTCCTTGGTATGTCCATATGTCTTCTTCCTTTGATAAAAATGCGAGGCTAGCTATCCGTCGTCAGTATGAAATTCCCCGAGAGTATGGCATCATAATCCCCACACCAGATGCTCGTCCTCATCGTCCCCCTGATAATTGCGTAACCTTTTTTAAGGATCAGTTGATAGGAGGTTTAAGGTTTCTTATTCCTCCTTTCTTGATTGAAATAAGCCAGTATTTTGATATTCCTTCGCAACAGTTTGCCCCCAACGCATTTCGTTACCTATGTGGTACTTACATGTTGTTTCGTTTGTGGGATATTCCTCCTACTCCTCAAAATTTCTTCATGTTCTCTTATCCCAAATGTTCAGAACCGGGTGTTTTTCTGTTTCATTCACGAACTAAAATGGTTCTTTTTGAGGATATGCCTTCGTCTCTCAAACCTTGGAAATCTCATTTTTTCTTCTTAAAGTTTCCAGGACCCATTCCTTGGTCTTATGCTTGGAAATCTTTCTTGCCCCCCTTGCCCGACGTCAAGGAGTTTCATCTTCATCCTTCTTTCCCTCTCTATTGTGAGAAATTGTTAAATCATCGACTTTCTATTCTTAAGTGGCTATGAGTCGATCTCCTATACATGTTTGGCTTAAGCCCTATCAAGCCTGATACTCGAGTTCCTTTAGGTAACACCTTATTTCTTTCTTCTTATCTTTAACTTAACTAAACTATTTTTCTTCTCTATGTAGTGGATAGCTTCTATGATGCTTTGATTGATGAGGAACTACGTCTGGAAGAGGATGTTATTCGCGCCAAAGAAGCCGAACTTCTGGCTGCTATTGCTCTTCCTCCTCCAATCGAAGAACTAGCCCCTTTAGTTGAAGCACCCAGTTCTTTGGGCATTCTTGAAGCTCTTGAAGCTCCTGAAGGTCCCTCCGCAGAGATCCCTGCCAGTTCTTTACCCGCTGTTACTTCTCCAGCGGCTGTTGCTATCTCCTCATCTGCCCCTCTTCCCCTCATTGAGCTTATGTCTCCCGGTAGCTCTGGTAAATCGCTAACTAAACTTTCTAAGGGTAAACGCCCAGGGCGCAAACTTACCAGAGCTCCTCCGTCAAAAAGGAGGCTCATTCTCCCTACCGACGAGCTAGTTTCGGAAGGTTTTGCCTTGGCTGACCTTCCTTCTGATGAGCCGACATTGGCGGAACTCTATCCTTCCCTGAGTTTTCCTGCCTCACCTTTCGCTAATGCCAGTGCTTCTGGCGATGTATCTTTCACTTTTCCCCTATCTATCCCAACTTCTGGATCTTTACCTTCCTCGCCTTCTTCTTACTTAGTCTTTGCTCCCCCCTCTATTCCTACTTCTTCCTTCTCGACTGGTTCCTCTACCATTCCTGTTCTCCCCATATTATTAGGGGGTTCTTTTGCCAGTTCTTGGGATGAAGTTCGTCCCCTTTTTGAAGAGCTTTCTATTCCTGAGGCAATTGATCGCTTCTCTCATAAGGAGAATCAGGTATGCTTGTTAACGCCTATTTTCTATTTCTCAACTATTATCTTACGGCTTTTTGTTGTACTTCCAGTGATGGATTAAAAATATGGGTTTTTCTCGACTACTGCACAACTTATACACTGAGAATAAGAGGTTGAGATCAGAAAATGATAAGCTGAAACAAGAGGTTGCCGAGTTATCTTCTACTGCATTTTCTGCTGCTGCCAAGAAACAACTCAAGGCACAGATTGAAAGTCTTCAGACAAAGTTTAAATTGGTTACTGACCTTAACCAAGAATTGACTTCCAAACTTGGCGAACTAAAGGATAATTATGAAGCAGAATTAACTGAAAAACTCAAAGCCCTGCAGCTGAAGGAAGATGAAATAACTTCCTTGAACACCTCCCTTAACTCAGTCAAGACCGAGGTTTCTGCAAAAGAAGCTAAATTGAAGACTTCTCAAATGGCTTTAGTGGTTTACAAGGGTGACGAAGATGTTCGTTACAGGGAGCGGGCCACTGCCATGATCGAGTCTCTTGAATTCAACAGGCCGATTGTGAAGTCCATCTTGTCAGCCTTTACTGCAGGAACTCAAGGGGCAATTCAGTAATTAAGAGAAGAGAATTACTTATCTCGTGACCCTCCTCTTAATTTCTTAAATAGACGCAAACTGATTGAGAACAAACCCCCTGATCTGTATCCTAAACTAACTTTGACCTAAATTCAAACTCTTGTAAAGAGGCTGGCTGAAACTCTGTAATGACGATCTCACATGACGCTGCTTATTCTCCTGTTGTTATTAATTTCACTCTTTCTCATGATAGTTATTTGTTTTATATAGATGTGTCTAATGTTGCTCGGTTTGTCACCATACAACCTCTCCCAACAGGTTGTCACGTCTTAGATTGTTTCCTTATGACCGGACGATATATATCAAGGATTGATAAATATCGCCCGATATTTCATAGCGTAGTTATGTCTCGCCCGATTTGACACAGCTCTATCATGATGTCCTTAATATTGATCGATTTATTCTACTAGACAGGTTTACCCATACGTCTTTATATGTTCTTTTCACATATTAATCGAGTCTCATGGGGTTTTATTATTATTAGAGTGTATATTATTTGACTCATTATGATAAGCTTTTGGTCAACATACTAGTTTGCTTTTTGTCTCGGCCGATCCATCAGGACCATCCGTTTCATATTAGCAGATCGTATCCAGTATCCTTTAACCAAGTTTCGTCTGTTAACTAATATCTGGTGCTTAACTTTTATTTTATTACACCCATACCCTAAACTTATAATTACTATACTAATTTTTCTTTGTACTTGTCAGGTTTTCTTAAGAATTATTTCTAGGGAAACTTCACACATTTTCCGAGGTAGATTACTTAACTTTACTTCTTTCCCTTGATTTTATTCTTTAATATTATTACTCATTTATGACGATTGGCATTCT
Organism: Zingiber officinale; assembly: GCF_018446385.1. NCBI lineage: Eukaryota > Viridiplantae > Streptophyta > Magnoliopsida > Zingiberales > Zingiberaceae > Zingiber > Zingiber officinale. The sequence continues at coordinate 40,460,740 of NC_055994.1, forward strand.
AAGTACCTTTTTACTCTCCTTTTTCCTTCTGCTATTTCTGTTTGGGGGTTTTAGCACAGGGCCAGAAGAGAGACAAGGGTTTACGAAGTTTTCTCCTGCTTTCCTCCATCTCTCGTCTTCTTCCTTGATTCCTCTTTCTCTGATCGTTTCTTCATATGACGGCTTCTCCTCCTGCGTGGTTTCTCTCATGCTCTTTCGACCTCATAGATACAGAAGAAGTGGACTTATAGGCAACCTATGGGTTTCCTTCTTATATCATCCATCCCGCTCCTCATGAGGGTGCACATCTTCCTCCCTTAGGGTGTATCTCTATCTTCAGAGATCAAGTCCTACAGGGCTTTCGCTTTCCTCTTCACCCTTTTTTCTGTAATGTCAGCCGTTATTTTAATATCCCACTCAACCAGTTTGTCCCTCAATCCTTTTCCATTCTTATGGGTTTTATTGGGGTATCTAAACTGTTAGATTTCCCCTTGTCTCCACGTGTTTTTCATCACTTCTTCATTCCTCGTCGCGTGGATGTTGGTATTTTTAAATTCCAATCCCGTCCCAAGGCTATTCTGTTCAACCACATTCCTCCTCAGGGGGAATGGTATCATAAATTTTTCTATATGCGTCTCCCTTCTCCCCCTCCGTTTCTTATTCAATGGATACATGACTTACCTCAGCTTCCTAGCACCCATGACCTTCTTGACGATCCCTCTGTTGCTTCTGCTCTACCTAAACTGAGGGGAGCAAAATTCAGCTTGCCGCATCTAATTGTGGAAGGTTTAATGTTTCCTTTCGGAATAGGCAAGATTGACACCCCTTTGGATGGCTCCTTTGGTATGTAAAAACATCTCAATTCATATTTACTAATTAATACATTTCTTTTATAATGATGCTTAATCCTTGTGTTTCAGCTGATGTTCTTCTTCCAGCCTTTATGTACAAGAATCCTACCATGACCAAGTCTTTTGTGAATAATCTTGGAGAAGAATGGTTATGTGACCGTCGATCGGGTCCTAATTTTTCCACCTTGGGTTTACTATCTGAAGAAGAACGACGGGCAGAGGCGGTCGCACTCATGGAAGAGGAAGAAGAAGAGCCTTTTGTTACCTTGGTTAAAAAGCCAAATCTTACTGAGGCTTCTCCCTTTAGTGATTTTTTTGGCACTTTTGTGCAAGCTCCTCTTGTCCTGGCGCCTATTTCTCTCGAGAGAGGTAAGGCACTGATAACTCCAACCCATATTATCTATAATCCTGCTCTTAGGATGATGAGACCCGGTCTACTTATCCCTTCTTCTTCTATTATTTCAGCTCCTCCTGCTTCTGCTTCTGAGATGGCCATTATTCCTCCTGTGTCCTCTGCATCTTTGGCATTGGCCTTGCCTCCCTTGGCTTCTAGGCCTCGAGCCAAACGGACACCTTGCCGGAGATCCTCTCCAAGTGTCAGTCCTTCAGCCGTTAGTGTTCCCACAACTGCAACAGCACCTCCTACACTGTTACCTTTTATCCCCTCTAGTTCTTCCCCTGTTTCTCTTGTTTCTACTACCCCTTTCCCTTCTATTGCATCCTCTTCTTCTTCGCCTCCTGCTTCTTCCATTCCCCGTCCTTTATTTAGACAGGCTGCGGGTTTACCTTCTCAATTGGGACAACCTTCTAGTCCATCTAGCTATGGCTCTCTGCAACTACAAGGTCTATTAGCCGAATCTTGGATGCAGGGTTGTGAACAACTAAGAGGCCTTAGTCTTCCACACCGAGCTGATCGCCATAGTCGTCAGGCAATGGCTGTAAGTATTTCTAGTTATAGGTTATTAACTTTGTATCCTCATTCCTAACTATATTATCCTTTTGTTTAGTTCCTTGCCTCAAGTTTACATATCGACCAGCTACTTACAGCCAAGTATCAGGAGAACCAAACATTAAAAGCTCAATTGGAAATGTTGAGGGCTACTTCTCCTGCTTCTAATAGCGACTGGGCTCAGTTGCAAGAGAAAGTGGCCCTACAAGATCAACAGTTGGAAACCATGAAACAAGAATTGAAGGAATGTCAACAACTATTGAAAGATAAAGAGCTTGCCAGAAGGACGTTAGAAATACAGGTGGATAGGCTACATTCTGGTCTTCAACTAGAGATTGCTTTGAAAGAGAAAGCTCTCTTAGATGCTTCTCAAAAAAGTTTTATTTTAGAGAAAGTAGAGAAGCTTCATAATGCCTATCTTTCTGACCAAGCTCAGGACTTAGCCTCTCATAATTTCATTCTCCTACAGGAACAAGAGCAGAGGAAAGCACAAGAGGTTGAATTATCACTGCTCTAGAAGGAATTGGAACAGCTTAAATCAGAAAAGGATGTTTTGAAAGAACAAAACACAAAACTGCAAGCTGATTTCCAAAGTTATAAGGAGCAAGAAAAGAGTCAGTGGGAAGAGTGGCGGCAGGCTTATTTAAAGTCTTCAGCATTTGCCTAAGAATTTGTTCACAGGATAGTTGGTGCTTTGAATCATTCCATATCGGGAGTTTTTCAACAACTATGAGAGGGTGGTTATCTACCCAAGGAACCTCCCCTTTCTTTCATAAATCGTCGTAGGCTTAACGAAGAACTGCCCGCAGATTTGAAAGGTCCTTTTCCGAATGTTTAAGGGGATCATTTATAAAAGGCTTGTAATATAAGAACTGATAATGAAAAGAAATGCAATTAAAGTTTGGTAATCAAGTACTTGTAGTATATACGAAATTTTTGACACTTACTTGCTTCTTTATTATGCTGGTTTGAGAATACCCCTTTTGAAATGCTTGTGAGTATTAAATATAAACTTTACTCGAGAATTCCTTGCTCATCTCGTGAAGTTAAGCCTTGTTTTGATGAATCCTTCTGCAGACAACATCTGGTGTACTTCATAATTCTAAAAGAATGTATAATTTCAATTGATTCTAGATAAAGAATTGTATAAAATTCCTGAGTTCTGAGCTGAATATATTACTCCAGACGAATTTTAAATAAAGACTTCTAGATGGATAGGCTTCCAAACGAATAATGTATCATCTGCATAGAATCCCTTTTTGAATCCTGTCTTCATGTCTGTATAACCCCAGTCGATTAGGCTTTCAAATTATAAGATTTTTCTCTCGATTGTGTTCTGTGATGGTTTATAGTCTCCGGTCCTTCCCATGAACACCCGTCCGAGTTATTTCATGGGACTTCTCGATCGACTTATGTTTTCTGATGGTTTATAGTCTCCGGTCCTTCCCATGAACACCCGTCCGAGTTATTTCATGGGATTTCCCGATCGACTTATGTTCTCTGATGGTTTAGAGTCTCCGGTTCTTCTTATGAAGACCCTTCTGAGTTATTTCATAAGATTTCCCGATCGACTTGTGTTCTCTGATGGTTTAGAGTCTCCGGTTCCTCTTATGAAGACCCGTCCGAGTAACTTCATAAGATTTTCCGATCGACTGATGTTCTGTGATGGTTTAGAGTCTCCGGTTCCTCCCATGAAGACTCGTCCGAGTTATTTCATGGATTTCCCGATCTACTGATGTTCTTTGATGGTTTAGAGTCTCCGGTTCCTCTTATGAAGACCCTTCCGAGTTACTTCATAAGATTTCTCGATCGACTTGTGTTCTCTGATGGTTTAGAGTCTCCGGTTCCTCTTATGAAGACCCGTCCGAGTTGCTTCATAAGATTTCTCAATCGACATATGTTCTCTGATGGTTTAGAGTCTCCGGTTCCTCTTATGAAGACCCGTCCGAGTTACTTCATAAGATTTCCTGATCGATTGATGTTCTGTGATGATTTAGAGTCTCCGATTCCTCCCATGAAAACCCGTCCGAGTTATTTCATGGGATTTCCCGATCGACTGATGTTCTTTGATGGTTTAGAGTCTCCGGTTCCTCTTATGAAGACCCGTCCGAGTTACTTCATAAGATTTCCCGATCGACTTGTGTTCTCTGATGGTTTAGAGTCTCCGGTCCTCTTGTGAAGACCCGTCCGAGTTACTTCATAAGATTTCCCGATCGACTTATGTTCTGTGATGGTTTAGAGTCTCTGGTTCCTCTTATGAAGACCCGTCCGAGTTATTTCATAAGATTTCCCGATCGACTTGTGTTCTCTGATGGTTTAGAGTCTCCGGTTCCTCTTATGAAGACTCGTCCGAGTTACTTCATAAGATTTCCCGATCGACTTATGTTCTCTGATGGTTTAGAGTCTCTGGTTCCTCTTATGAAGACCCGTCCAAGTTACTTCATAATATTTCCCGATCGACTTGTGTTCTCTGATGGTTTTGAGTCTCCGGTTCCTCTTATGAAGACCCGTTCGAGTTACTTCATAAGATTTCCCGATCGACTTGTGTTCTATGATGGTTTAGAGTCTCCGGTTCCTCTTATAAAGACCCGTCCGAGTTACTTCATAAGATTTCCCGATCGACTTGTGTTCTCTGATGGTTTAGAGTCTCCGGTTCCTCTTATGAAGACCCGTTCGAGTTACTTCATAAGATTTCCCGATCGACTTCATTCTATGCAAAAATATGATATTTGTACTAACCTTCATTCTATGGGTTTTCTTGAGGGGAGCTGAATAGGCCTTTAGGCTTTTCCCCTATTTATTGCTTGAAATAGAAAATGAAGGTTCTCTCGATATTTATCAATCTGTATGATCCATTTTTATTTCCTGCGATGATATTTGTCTTGTCTGGCTTTTATTAAAAAGGAGTAAAATACATAAACTACAGGTATACTTGTCCTCAGTTCACTAGGGACTTCAAATACTTGTGATTTGTTTCTTCACACACATCCTTAATTAGTATGATCTAGTCAGGTTCGATAAGGCTGTAAATGGTTAGCACTCCAGGGGCGCTCCAGAATTCTCCCTTCAGCATCCTGGAGATAATATGAGCCTGTTGCGAGCTTTTCTACCACTTTGTAAGGTCCTCCCCATTGTGGTGCCAACTTACTGACATCTCCGACAAGTTTAATTTGCTTCCATACCAAATCCCCTACTTGGAAAAATCTGGGGATGACTCTTTTGTTATAGTTGTGTCTCATCCGCTGTCAATATGATATAAGACGAGTAGCAGCTTTATCTCTAACCTCTTCTATCAAGTCTAGCTCCATGAGTCGTCGACATTCGTTGTCCCCATCATATAATTGTCTTCTGTCGGATTCTACTCCCACCTCGATGGGAATTATTGCTTCTCCTCCATAAACTAATTGAAAGGGAGTGATTCCTGTAGCCTCTCGAGGCATAGTACGATATGCCCAAAGGACGCTGGGTAATTCATCTACCCAGCTACCTCCGACATGATCCAGTTTGGTCTTTAAACCTCTTATGATTTCCCTATTGGTTACTTCTGTTTGACCATTACTTTGCGGATAAGCCACAGAGGTGAAGGCCTGAGTAATGTCGTAGCTGTTGCACCAGTCTAAAATCCTAGCCCCTTGGAATTGCCTTCCATTATCAAAGACCAATTTATGAGGAATGTCAAATCTGCAGACTATATTTTTCCATAAAAATTTAATAACTGCATCTTCAGTAATTCGAGCAAGTGGTTCTGCCTCCACCCATTTAGAAAAATAATCCACCGCTACCAATAAGAACCTTCTTTGTGCAGCTGCTATAGGAAACGAACCTACTATGTCCATGCCCCACTAATCAAAGGGACATGCAACTATAGAGGTTCTCAATAACCGTGTAAGATGATGTGAGATATTCTGATGTTTTTGGCAAGAAATACAAGTTCTTACCAACTTGTTAGCATCTTCATGTAGAGTAGACCAGAAATATCCTGCTAGTAGAATTTTGCGAGCCAAAGATCTTCCTCCTATATGACTACCACATGAACCTTGATGGATTTCTTGTAAAATAAACTATATATCTTCTGTGCCAATACACTTGAGCAAAGGTCTAGAAAAAGCTCTTTTATATAAATGCTCTCCTACCATAGTGTATTGAGCAGCTCTTTTCTTGAATACCCTTGCCTGTTCTATGTCACTGGGGAGAATACCTTGCTACAAATACAATATGATTTGAGCTCTCCAATCACCTCGAATTTCGTCTTCAGCCTGTCTTTCAATACAAGATATTAACAGGGTTTGTTCTACGGGCCGATCTAGACTCCATGGCACTATAGCAGAGGCCAACTTAGCCAGTTCATCTGCCACTTGATTTTCAGATCTAGGAACTTTTTGTATATTTACTTCTTGAAACTGGGACTTCAACTTATCAAATGCTTTAGCATATAACTTAAGCCTGTCATTATTAATTTCAAAATTACCTGACAGTTGTTGAGCTACCAAATGAGAATCAGAATAAATAAGGACTCGAGTGGCTCCTATATGCCTAGCGGTCTGCAATCCTACTATCAAGGCTTCATATTCTGCTTCATTGTTAGTAGCTCTATAATTCAATCTGATAGAGAGTTGAAGGTTGTCTTCCCTTGGAGATATAAGCAGAACACCAATTTCGCTGCCTTGTCTAGTTGAAGAGCCATCTACATAAACTTTCCAAGTGTTTTCTTCCTCAGGGCCTTGAACTTCTATGATGAAGTCTGCTAAAGCTTGTGCCTTGATGGTCGAGCGAGGTTGATATTGAATATCAAATTCCCCCAGTTCGGTTGTCCATTTGATCAGTCAACCTGATGCCTCTGGGTTGAGTAACACCCTTCCAAGAGTGCTATTGGTTAATACAATAATCTCATGTGCTAAGAAATATGGGCGCAACCTCCGAGCAGTCAATACTAGGGCATAAGCTAATTTTTCTAGTGTAGTATATCTACACTCAACCCCTTTTAATAAATGGCTAGAAAAATATACAGGTTGTTGTTCCATTCCTTCTTGTCTGACTAATACAGAACCTACAGCGTTTTCATTAGCCGACAAATATACCCAAAGAGTCTCTCCTACTATAGGTTTAGCCAATACAGGGAGAGTAGATAAATAATCCTTCAATTCTTGGAAAGTCTTATCACATTCTTCATTCCACTAAAATTTATTAGCCTTTCTGAGTATTTTAAAGAAATGAAAACTACGATCGGCCGATCTAGAAATGAATCTAGACAAGGCTGTAATTCAGCCTGTCAGCCTTTGGGCTTCTCTCATATTGCACAGTGGCTCCATATTCTGCAGCGCCTTGACCTTGCTCGGGTTGGCCTCTATCCCTCGTTCGGACACCATATATCCCAGGAACTTCCCTCCTTTCGCTCCGAATAAGCATTTGCTCGGATTTAACTTGAGCCCATACTGCCTTAATGTCTTGCAGGTCTCTTCTACATCCCTGCATAGATCAGCAGCTTGAAGAGATTTAATTAAGATGTCATCAACATATACTTCCATATTTCTACCAATATGCTTCTGGAAGACCTTATTCATAAGCCTTTGATAGGTTGCTCCTGCATTTTTTAGTCCGAAAGGCATAACATTATAACAATAAGTACATTCAGATGTTATAAAACTGACCTTTTCTTGATCTTCTTTAGCTAAGGGAACCTGATGATAACCCTGGTAAGCGTGTAGCATAGAGATGTATTCGCATCCCGCAGTGGAGTCTCCCAATTGATCAATCCTGGGTAATGGATAATAGTCCTTCGGGCAAGCTTTGTTGAGATCCCAAAAGTCAATGCACACTCGCCATTTATTTCCTGGTTTAGAAACTAACACTACATTAGCCAACCAGATTGGAAATTGTACTTCCCTGATGTATCCGGCCTCCATAAGTTTGGTTATTTCTTCTTTGATGATCTGGTTTTGTTCCGCGCTAAAACTCCTTTTTCTTTGCATGACCGGGCGGGCATCTGGGAAGACATGCAAGGAATGCTCCATGACGGTAGGAGAAACGCCCGAGACTTCTTTGGGAGTCCAGGCAAATACATCATTATTCATCTTTAGGCATTGCACTAATTCGGCCTTCAGAGCAGGATCAAGATCAGTCGCAATATACGTAGTAGCTTCAGGTCAACCGGCCTGGATCTGAACTTCTTCCTTCTCTTCATAAACCAGGATGGGCTGCTTTTCCCGAATGGAATTAACCTCCATTCTTTGAATCTTTTGGGCAGTGTTAGCTTCAACTCGAATTATCTCTACGTAACATTTTCGGGCTGTCTTCTGATCGCCCCGTGCCTCTCCAACTTGATCATCCACAGGAAATTTAATCTTCTGACAAAAAGTAGAAACGACCGCCCTAAACTCGTTTAAGGCAGGTCGACCCAATATCACATTATAAGAGGATGGAGCGTCTACAACCATAAAATAAGATCTCCTGGTTCTCATCAGAGGCTCTTCTCCCAGAGAAATGACCAACTTTATTTGACCTAAAGGTTGTACTTCATTGCCTATGAATCCATACAGAGGAGTAACGATTTGTTGAAGTTCACTTGGATCAATTTGTAGCTGATCAAAAGCCTTCTTGAATATAATATTGACGGAACTGCCTATGCCTATGAAGGTACGAGCAATGGCGTAGTTGGCTATCACAGCTTTGATGATCAGGGCATCATCATGAGGTATTTCTACCCCCTCAAGATCTTTGGGCCCGAAACTTATTTCAGGATCGACTGCTCGTTCCATGCTGCACCCTACTGCATGAATCTCCAATCTTCGGGCATGTGCTTTTCTGGCTCTATTAGAATCCCCATCAGTGGGTCCACCCGCAATCATATTGATATTGCCTCGAGCAGCATTGTTTCTGTTTTCTTCCTGCCGAGTCGTCGCAGCTTCAGAAGGTGCTTTTTCTAACACTTGGCTGGTACCGACCGGGATTGGTATTGCCTCTTGCCGAAGTTTGACCGGGCGATATTCCAGTTTGAGTGGGCTTTGCTGCCTGGGGTACTGCTGTCGATAATGATTCTGCCTCTGATAACGCTCCAGATTAGCTCGTTTATTTCTCAAAACAAAACAGTCTTCAGTATGATGACTGCTAGTTTTATGATAAGTGCACCATCTCCTCGGTGCCTCTGGTTGTATCTCCACGTGTTGTATAGCTTGTGGACGATACTCTGGTTGTCGATGAGGTGGATGAGTTACTCTAGGCCCTCTTGGTGGAGGCACGGAGGCCGGAGCTTTCTCCTTAACCTGGGTAGGAGAAGAGGTAGCACCTTCCTTCCTACGAGCAGCTTGAGCTTCTTCTACATTAATAAACTCAGTAGCCCGCTCAATCAAGGAATCAAAATTAACAGGGGTATTTCTTACCAAATCTTTAAAGAAATCATTATCATTTAAACCTTGAGAGAAAGCACTTACTAATATTTCAGTAGTAGCATTAGGTACATCAATAGCTACCTGATTGAACCTTTTTATGTATGCTCAGATAGACTCTTTAGACGCCTGCTTAATTGAAAACAAACTCCAAGGGGTCTTATGATACCTCTTTGTGCTGGAGAAATGGTGTAGAAAGACTTTTTGAAGTCCTTAAATTTTCGAATAGACTTCTCCGACAATCTTTTGAACCAGCGCTGTGCCGCTCCTCCGAGGGTAGTGAGAAACATCCGACACCTCACCCCCGTCAGAAAATTGTTGTAATAATGTCACGTTCTCGAATTTCAACAAATGATCTTCTGGATCTGTTGTTCCAGTATATTCCCCGATCTGAAGATTTTGATACCGCTTAGGAAGCGGATCCTCTAGTATGCTTTGAGAGAATGGGGAGATGACTTTCTCAGGTGAGCTATCACCAGTTATCATTTTGATCTTACGCTTTTCTTTATCGGGTGCTTCACTAGAGGATTCTTGGAACACAGGCCTTCTACCCCCCTGCTCCATAGGGGTGTGAAGGAAGGCTCGTGGACGTCTCGTCGGAGAAACAGCAGCTGGAGGAAAATACGCCTGTTCCTCTTCTTCTAGCTCTTTTCCTTTCCGATGCTCGGTAGTTGATATTGCCAGATTATGAGCTGTTGGCAGAGTAGCTCCAGTATGAGCTTGAAGTTGTTATTGCTGTTGTTGCAAGGATTTCTGCACATGGGAGTTGATGAGAAAATCCAAGTCCTCACGACTGATAGTAAGTAGGTTTGATTTTCCGGCCTCTTCCATCTGTAGTCTCAGATTCAGGTGAATTTCCCACAGACGGCGCCAAATTTGATCCTGCCTGAGAAGCTAGACACGACGGAGATTCGGAAGAAGGAAACCCACCATGCTAATGAAGAATGATATCCGCAAAATACCGATCCGAGAAATCCAAAGCGGATCGGGAAAGAATAGAGTCACCGGAGGTTTTCCTCGTATGAAGACCCGATGACGAAGAAGAACACCAACTCTGAAGAGAAGAAACTCATATCCGAAGCTTCCAAGACTTCCTACGCACAAGAGACCAACCAACACTATCGTCAGTGACCTAAGACCGGGGTGGGAATCCCTGGCTAGGCTCTCCGACGCTCAAGTTATTGATCTCCCTAAGTGTGGAAAGAGGAAGAAGGAGATGAACAGTAGTTGAAAATTACGGTTACGAATATGCGTGATGATGATGTGAACTTACCTAGCCAACGGAGAGGATTCCCCTTTTTATACCACTTCATATAACCTCCGTAGTCATGAAGTGGACCCCGGTTTGTTAGAGTTTGTTATGAGATGACGTCAACTATGTACTTATAGTAAATGACTTTTAAGGAATCTTTCTTGTACCCCAGATGTACCTCCTTTGTCGTTTAGCACCTGCAAAATAATCTAAAAGCACATTTCCCGCCGAAATATATAATACATGTCATGTGGTTACATATTGCAGATATCCTCATTAATTATCCTATTTGAAATACTTATTTCTATTTTTCTCATGAGGCTCTTGTTCGCACCCTTTTATGCTATTTATCTTATTTAGTAATAGACCATATTCTGTCAAGTATCTTTCCAAGGTGTTGGTCGATCTAGCTGATATTAACTTCCCTTCTTCAGGATATGTTGCGATCAATACTATTCTATATGCTCCTTCAGAAGTGTCTCCCAACCAATATTAACTTACCTCTTATGTATCGGCCGATATTAGCCTACCTTCTTTGAGGTGTATAGATATTCCTCCTGGGAAGTATATTTCGGTCGATATAGACCTACCTCTTATGTATCGGCCGATATTAGCCTACCTTTTTTGAGGTGTATAGGTCTTCCTCCTGGGAAGCATATTTCGGTCGTTATAGACTTACCTCTTATGTATCGGCCGATACTAGCCTACCTTCTTTGAGGTGTATAGATCTTCCTTCTGGGAAGCATATTTCGGTCGATATAGACTTACCTCTTATGTATCGGCCGATATTAGCCTACCTTCTTTGAGGTGTATAGATCTTCCTCCTGGGAAGCATATTTCGGTCGATATAGACTTACCTCCTACATTATTTGAGGTGTATAGATCTTCCTTCTGGGAAGCATATTTCAGTCGATATAGACTTACCTCTTATGTATCGACCGATATTAGCCTACCTTCTTTGAGGTGTATATATCTTCCTCCTAGGAAGCATATTTCGGTCGATATAGACTTACCTCTTATGTATCGGCTGATATTAGCCTACCTTCTTTGAGGTGTATAGATCTTCCTTCTGGGAAGCATATTTCTGTCGATATAGACTTACGTCTTATGTATCGGCCGATATTATCCTACCTTCTTTGAGGTGTATAGATCTTCCTCCTGGGAAGCATATTTCGGTCGATATAGACTTACCTCTTATGTATCGGTCGATATTATCCTACCTCCTTTGAGGTGTATAGATCTTCCTCCTAGGAAGCATATTTCGGTCGATATAGACTTACCTCTTTTTGAGATATGTCCCGGCCGATATTAGTCTATCTCCCTGGTTTCATTACCTCCCTTCTTTTCCTTATCGGGGACCCTCGAAACCTTACCCATATCAGCATACATAAGGCTTCCTACAGCTGATGCTTAAGGAACTGCCTTCATGTCCTCAATCTCCTTTGATGTCTTTGGGGACATCTCTTTAGATAAGGCTACTCCATGTCTAAAAGGTAAGAAACTTTTCTTGGAGTTTTGCATGCTAAAACGAGCAAGGATTGTGTCTATATATAAAACTTGGGATAGGCACAACATTATTTTCTTGCGATCCCTTATAACTTTCATCCCAAGAATGTGTGCACATTCTTCTAAGTCCTTCATATCAAATTGTTTGGACAACCATACCCTTACATCCGATAATACCTTGACATTGTTGCCAATTAACAAAATATCATCTACGTATAGTACAAGAAATACCACCACGTTTCCGTTACACTTCTTGTATACACAAGACTTATCCGGACACTGAATAAATCCATATGACTGGATTACTTCGTTAAACCGGATGTTCCAAGATCTTGAAGCTTGCTTCAATCCGTAAATGGACCGATTAAGCTTGCACACTAGATGATCTTTGCCTTTTTCAATGAACCCTTCTGATTGCTTCATATGGATGTTTTCTTCAAGACTTCCGTTAAGGAAAGCTGTCTTGACATCCATTTGCCAAATCTCATAATCCATATGAGCAGCAATGGATAAGAGTATCCTGATAGACTTAAGCATGGCTACTGGTGAAAAAGTCTCCTCATAGTCGATTCTCTCTTTCTGAGTATACCCTTTTGCAACAAGCCTTGCTTTGAAGGTTTCTACCTTCCCATCTATCCCTCTTTTCCTTTTGTAGATCCACTTGCATCCAATGGCTTTTACACCATCAGGTGGTTCTACAAGCTCCCAGACCTTATTATAATACATAGATTGTAACACCCACAAAACTATAAGATAAGTATATGGGTGTTAGTTGCTTTAGAGCATAAAAGTTAGAAGAATCGAAAAGAAAAAAAAAAGAAATAAGAGAAATAAAAGAAGAGGTGAAGGTTTGAACCTTGAACCTCTCATAAAGAATAGAAATAAACTTATGTATGATAACCACTAGGATAATGAATAACATGTGAATGGAAAATGATGGAAATTGTAGTTAAAAGTAAAAGATATAATTAAGTGAGGGAACAAGAGAAAATCAAGTAGCTTTCCTTTCTCTTGTTTACCTCTTGGTTAAGAAAAGGAGTAGCAAAAGACAAGTTGTTTTCCTTCCTTCTTTCTTCTCTATTTTCATAGGGTTTAAGGGAATAATGAAGAGAAGAGCTAAGGGGAAGGAATGAAGACACATTCTCATTAGAAAAATACATGCATGCATTAAGGAGGAAAGGAAGCAAAGTTCACCTTTGTAACTTCCACCCACTTAGCATAAAAAGGAAAGGAACTAAAGGATTTCATTTTTTTTCCTTCTCCCTCACCCTTGCCGAGACTAGAAGCCTCCTTCCTCATCTCCACAAGCCAAGTTTAGGTTTCTCTCTAAGAGAAAACTAAACTACAAGAAGGAGCCTTCAAGGTGTACCCTCCCAAGCAAGAGAAAAATCAAGAGGAGTGCTAGAAGAAGAAGCTCCCTTCTTCCTCTTCACCAAGGGTACCAATTCTTTAAAGATTAACAAGAGAACACTAGGTAAGCTTCCCCTCACCTGTGGTACAATAGTTTATACGGTTTTTCCATGGAGATAGATCGTTTTAAAAACCTAGGACTTGCTTTGAGAAAATTCGGCCAAAAACAAGAAGAAGAGTCTAAGAAAGTTGTAATTGGATATGCTTACTATTTTTCTTGTGACATGTATTTTATGTAAGAGGTTAATCTAAGGTTTCCATGCTAGAATAAATAATGAAAAATTAGATCCATAAGCCTTAGACTCTCGGCCAAGCATAAACAAGAAGACTAGGTAAGTTAAGACTCAAACTAAGCATGTTTCCTTATTCTTTTGTTATGTACCCTATGATAATGAGGTTGTTAACCTTTTCTCTTACTTGTATGTTGTTTGAAAATCCATTTCCATGCTCATGAATATTCGGCCATATAAGAAGTAAAGGCCTAGAAGAGTTTTAAACCTAAGACTAAGCATGCTAAGATTTTTCCTAAGACAAGATATGAAGCTAAAATGTTATGACATGATTGTATGTTAGTTATGAATCTTATTTCATGCCTATGAAGGTTCGGTTATGATGAGATTTGAATGTCTAGGAAAGTTGAAACCAAGGCTAGGAGGCTCATGACCTTCTTGATAAAATAATATGAAACTAGTTGATGTTTTTATGGTTGCTTGTTACATAGAATTTTGGTTATATATAACTTTCGGCCACACCAAGTTTTTAAAGCTAGGATGTGTAGATTTGTAACTAAATTTACTCATGTTGTTCCTTGTTATGATACCATGAAAATTGTGTAGGGTTTCCATGCTTTTAGGCCATATGAAAAACAAAACCAAGCTTATATGTTTCGGCCACCTTTGGATTAAAGGCCTAGGAAAATTAGAACTCAACTTATATATGTTCATGATGTTTCTTGTGGTAAGTACTATGAAAGGTAGTTGTGTTTTCCATGCTCTTATGCCACTAGGAACTTAATTTCATGCTTGATAGGTTTCGGCCAATACTAGAGTAAAGGCCTAGAGAAATTTTGAAAATCAACTTACATATGTTCATGATGTTTCTTGTGATAAGTACTATGAAATGTAGTTGTGGTTACCATGTTCTTATGCCACTAAAAACCTAGTTCCATGAGTTATAGGTTTCGGCCACCTTGAGTTAAGGGGTCTAGGAAGTTTGAAATTTAAAACAAATATGTTTATGTTGTTCCTCATGAAAATGTATAAGATATTGGCTTAAGGTTCAACACTTCCATGCTACTTGTAACCTAGAATGAGACAAGCTAGGGTTTGGCCATGATAAGATTAGGAGCTTAAGGAACTTAGAACCCAAACTAAATATGCTTAAGTAGTTCCCTATGAAATATGATATGATATGAGATTAGGGTTTACATATTGCATGTTGCTTGGAACTTGTTTGCTCTTCATGAAAGGTTTCGGCAATGAAAGAATTAGAAACCTAGGAGGGCTTAAAAATTTAGGTTAACATGCTTATGACCTTTCTTATGTTAGTATGTGAAGATATCATGAGATTTTTATGTTTGTATGTTGTCTAGAGATCATGCCTCTATTCATGACTTTCGGCCATATGGGTTTAGTGACCTAGATATACCTCACATGCTATGAATGAATCAAGAGATGATATTTAATGATTTCATGAATGGTTATGTCTTTTCATGTTATGTGATATGTTCTTTCATGTATGCTTATGACCCATGTATGTGCTATGTGCTCAAATATGCTTACTTTATGATATGAGAAAATGATACGTTCATTATGCAAGTCTATGATTCATGCATGTGCGGTATGCCCAAATATGCATACTTTATGATAAGTGATATGTTCATGATGTATGTTATGATTCATGCATGTGCTGTGTGCTCAAATATGCATACTTTATGATAAGTGATATGTTCATGATGTATGTTATGATTCATGCATGTGCTGCGTGCCCAAATATGCATGTTTTATGATATGGTAAGAAATATGATATGCATGAAATGATAAGAACTATGATATGTATGTCATGCTACTTTACTTTATGTATGGCTTGTACCAAGGGTGGGCTCCATAAGCGCCCCGGGGTCGATGGACTAAGAAACGGGCCTCGTTAGGGATGGGCTCCTAAGTGCCCCTAGGTCGATGGACTAAGAAACGGGCCTAGTATGAATGTCTTGTAGGGTTCAAGACTTGCTACCTTGGACCTACATAAGACGCGCACATTTATGTATGTGGTACAAGCCGGGGCCCTAATCATGTTGAGATTATGTTTAAGTATGTATTGTATAAAGTTTTCAAAAGACATGTTGCATATGTTGCATGATACATGTTTAGGAATTTACCATGCTTATACTTTATGATTATGTCATGATAGTTATGATGATGTTATGCTATGACAGGATACGTTTGATGATCATGTTATGTTATGCCATGATACTTTATGCTATGTTACGATGTCCCATGATATGCTCTTGACATGATACTTTTATCTTTATGCCTTATGACTTGTGATTTAATATGCTTTACGTTTTTTTGTGAGTAGGAAAGGAACTTACTGAGCCATGAGTGCTCACAGCTTACTTTCTTGTACCACAGATAAAGGCAAGGAATGGATGTACTAGGGGAGCAGCAGGAGGGGCTAGAATGATGTGTGCGGTAGTGGACTGGCTAAAAGAAAAGACCTGCCTTTGTTTAATAAGAAATTTACCATGTTGATGTTTTTACTTTATGACTCCATGACCTTAAATATGTGTTGGGTATTAAGACTCAAAATTTATGATAGGTATGCTATGTGGTTCTTTTATGTCTATGGTGAGTTTTAAGTAAGAAAAGGTTTTTAAATTCTCTAAGTAAAACTTCCGCTGTGTTAAGTATGTATGAGTAGCAAGGTAACCCCGTCGCCTTAGCAGGAGGGGCGGGGCGTTACAGTTTGGTATCAGAGCCAGGTTAGTCATTCCATTACACACATGTCAAGCCTCCATCCTGCCGCTCCAAGTAAGATTTTATGTGCTTAATGAAATTTTTTTTTTTTAAGATTTTGATGCTTTAATATTATGCATGTTTACTTATTCTTTGTTTTAGGTTAATTTAACGTTTTGTTAATACTCTAATAATCTGCATGTTTACTTATACTTTGGATTAGGATAGGTATGCATGATGGTAGGATAGGAATAGTAATAACCTTATGACTGCAAATAGGGATAACGATAATTTGTTATTGTTTAATGAAGATAAGCATGGCTAGGAGACGTACTACCCGAGCAGACAAGGCAATCACTCCACCAGATCTGACTCAGGTAGTCACCGACCTTCAACGTCAGATCACGGAACAACAACAGTTGATCACGACCTTGATGGGCCAACAAGGAACCCCTACCACCCCACCAGTAGTTCAGAACGCAGTGCCCGTCGTGCCAATAGTTGCACCAGTACCACCGGTAGCCCCTGCCCCAGTGGTTCGACAAGAGACTTACTTGATACAGTGGTTGAGACTGAAACCGGAGAACTTCTCGGGTACTTGCGAGCCGTGGGATGCCCAGGCCTGGTTCAAGACAGTAGAAAGCACAGTAGAACTTTTGGACTGGCCTGAATCAGAGAAGATCAAATGTGTATCTTTCTGCTTCTCCGGAGATGCGAGAATGTGGTGGGAAAGAGTTAAAGCGAAGAGGCAAATTAATCTGATGAATTGGACGGACTTCGAGACAGAGTTCTTCGAAGAATTCATTCATACGCAAGTGATGAACCGGCATTACGACGAGTTTACCGAGTTCCGGCAAGGTGACTTATCATTGAACGAAGCAGTAAAGCGCTTCAACCATCTAGCACGCCTTTGTCCTGAATTAGTGCGTACAGAGAGAGAAAGGGTCAGACTAATGCTGAAGATACTTCGACCCGAGATAGCACTGAATGTGGCCGGCGGAGTTAATTGACCGTAGACTACAGAGGAATTAGTCAACAGTGCACTGATTACGGAGCACTATCAGAAAGCAATGAAGGAGAATAAAGGTCAGACACGAGCCGAGGGATAGAAACCCTAGAATACCAAAACAGGCTGGAAAGGAATTTCTACTGGGAAAAGAAAGCAGTGGGATAATGCAAAAAGTGGGTCAGTAAATAAGCAACCGAGATACCCCCAGTGTTCTATTTGTGGGAAGCTGCATTCTGGATTGTGTCACAAAGGTACAAGGAAGTGCTATAATTGTGGATAGGAAGGACATTTGGCCAGAGACTGCCCTACTCAGATGCAGGCACCATTCTAGCAGAACGACCAGAATAGGGGTGCCCCTTCATAGCTACACCAGATGCAAACCGCTATAGAAGGGACTTCGATCAGCCAAGGGAGATTAGAAGCCCCGCCAGCGACGACGAATGCTAGGGTTTTTGCGATTACTAGTGAAGAAGCGGCGAACGCCTCTACTGTTGTTACAGGTCAGCCGTTTATCTCTAGCCAACATACTAAAGTTTTATTAAATACTGAAGGCAAACCAGTGGTCGAGTCTATCGGGAAACCGAGAAACATTTCGTGTCATGGGAGCGAGACTATGTCCGAGCAACTCTCCACCCTGACCATAACACCCACCCTATTCGACAATATATTAGAGAAGCAAACCAATGACCAAAGCCTCCAAAGGATTAAACAAGAGATCTTAGAGGGAAAGAATGATGGATTTCGTACAGCGGACAACGGAATATTATACCTCAGAGATTGATTATGTGTTCCCGAGAACCCTGAGTTGCGAAGGAAGATATTAGAAGAAGCTCATTCAACGCCTTATGCAATGCATCCGGGATCCACCAAAATGTACCAAGATTTGAAAAATAAATTCTAGTGGTCCGGTATGAAGAGAGATGTGGCTCAGTACATCAGTGCCTGCCTGACCTATCAGAGGGTTAAAGCAGAACACCAGAGGCCTGGAGGATTACTGCAGCCTGTCCAAATTCCGGAATGGAAATGGGAGGATATCTCTATGGACTTTATTTCAGGATTACCCAAGACAACAAACGGCTATGACGCTATATGGGTAATCATGGATAGACTAACTAAATCCGCCCATTTTCTGGCAATTAAGATGACTCATTCAATTGAGCAGCTGGCTCAATTATATGTCAAGGAAATTATTAGACTACATGGGGTCCCTAAGACCATCACCTCTGACAGAGATGGTCATTTTGTTTCGCATTTTTGGGAATGTATTCAAAGGGCTCTTGGTACAAAACTATTATTCAGTACTGCCTTCCACCCTCAAACCGACAGACAGACAGAGAGGGTGAACCAAGTGCTAGAAGACATGCTACGGGCTTGTGCCTTGGACTTCAAAGGAAGCTGGTGCCGATATTTATGCTTAGCGGAATTTGCTTATAACAATAGCTACCAGGCTACTATCGGGATGGCACCCTACGAGGCTCTGTATGGTAGAAAATGTAGATCACCTATATGTTGGTATGAAGGCGGAGAAAAGAAAGAGATGGGATTTCAAATGGAGCTTATCGATAACACCACCCGTGTCATACAGAATATCCGCCAAAGAATAGAAACTGCTCAAAGTCGATAGAAGAATTATGCGGATAAGCGACGAAGGCCATTGAAATTCAGTGTCGGAGACTCAGTATTCCTCAAGGTAGCTCCTATGAAGGGAGTAATGAGATTCGGTAAGAAGGGAAAATTAAGCCCGCGCTACGTGGGACCATACCAGGTTCTGAAAAGAATCGGCAAGGTAGCATATGAAATAGAACTGCCTCAAGAGATGTCAGCCATTCATAACGTGTTCCACGTTTCGATGCTGAAGAAATGTATTCCGAACACGGGCCAAGTGATCAAACCACAGACGGTACAAGTGCAAGAGGACCTAACCTATGAGAGCCGACCAATTCAGATATTGGATCAAGACGTCAAAAGACTAAGGAACAAAGAAGTGCCCTTAGTAAAGGTCCTATGGCAAAATCAACAGTACGAAGAGGCCACGTGGGAACGAGAAGATGATATGAAACGAAAGTATCCGAAACAATTTTAAGTTTGAGGATGAACTTTCTATGAGGTATGGGGTACTATAACACCCACAAAACTATAAGATAAGTATATGGGTGTTAGTTGCTTTAGAGCATAAAAGTTAGAAGAATCAAAAAGAAAAAAAAAGAAATAAGAGAAATAAAAGAAGAGGTGAAGGTTTGAACCTTGAACCTCTCATAAAGAATAGAAATAAACTTATGTATGATAACCACTAGGATAATGAATAACATGTGAATGGGAAATGATGGAAATTGTAGTTAAAAGTAAAAGATATAATTAAGTGAGGGAACAAGAGAAAATCAAGTAGCTTTCCTTCCTCTTGTTTACCTCTTGGTTAAGAAAAGGAGTAGCAAAAGACAAGTTGTTTTCCTTCCTTCTTTCTTCTCTATTTTCATAGAGTTTAAGGGAATAATGAAGAGAAGAGTTAAGGGGAAGGAATGAAGACACATTCTCATTATAAAAATACATGCATGCATTAAGGAGGAAAGGAAGCAAAGTTCACCTTTGTAACTTCCACCCACTTAGCATAAAAAGGAAAGGAACTAAAGGATTTCATTTTTTTCCTTCTCCCTCACCCTTGCCGAGACTAGAAGCCTCCTTCCTCATCTCCACAAGCCAAGTTTAGGTTTCTCTCTAAGAGAAAACTAATCTACAAGAAGGAGCCTTCAAGGTGTACCCTCCCAAGCAAGAGAAAAATCAAGAGGAGTGCTAGAAGAAGAAGCTCCCTTCTTCCTCTTCACCAAGGGTACCAATTCTTTAAAGTTTAACAAGCGAACACTAGGTAAGCTTCCCCTCACCTGTGGTACAATAGTTTATACGGTTTTTCCATGGAGATAGGTCGTTTTAAAAACCTAGGACTTGCTTTGAGAAAATTCGGCCAAAAACAAGAAGAAGAGTCTAAGAAAGTTGTAATTGGATATGCTTACTATTTTTCTTGTGACATGTATTTTATGTAAGAGGTTAATCTAAGGTTTCCATGCTAGATCCATAAGCCTTAGACTCTCGGCCAAGCATGAACAAGAAGACTAGGTAAGTTAAGATTCAAACTAAGCATGTTTCCTTATTCTTTTGTTATGTGCCCTATGATAATGAGGTTGTTAACCTTTTCTCTTACTTGTATGTTGTTTGAAACTCCATTTCCATGCTCATGAATATTCGGCCATATAAGAAGTAAAGGCCTAGAAGAGTTTTAAACCTAAGACTAAGCATGCTAAGATTTTTCCTAAGACAAGATATGAAGCTAAAATGTTATGACATGATTGTATGTTAGTTATGAATCTTATTTCATGCCTATGAAGGTTCGGTTATGATGAGATTTGAATGTCTAGGAAAGTTGAAACCAAGGCTAGGAGGCTCATGACATTCTTGATAAAATAATATGAAACTAGTTGATGTTTTTATGGTTGCTTGTTACATAGAATTTTGGTTATATATAACTTTCGGCCACGCCAAGTTTTTAAAGCTAGGATGTGTAGATTTGTAACTAAATTTACTCATGTTGTTCCTTGTTATGATACCATGAAAATTGTGTAGGGTTTCCATGCTTTTAGGCCATATGAAAAACAAAACCAAGCTTATATGTTTCGGCCACCTTTGGATTAAAGGCCTAGGAAAATTAGAACTCAACTTATATATGTTCATGATGTTTCTTGTGGTAAGTACTATGAAAGGTAGTTGTGTTTTCCATGCTCTTATGCCACTAGGAACTTAATTTCATGCTTGATAGGTTTCGGCCAATACTAGAGTAAAGGCCTAGAGAAATTTTGAAAACCAACTTACATATGTTCATGATGTTTCTTGTGATAAGTACTATGAAATGTAGTTGTGGTTACCATGTTCTTATGCCACTAAAAACCTAGTTCCATGAGTTATAGGTTTCGGCCACCTTGAGTTAAGGGGTCTAGGAAGTTTGAAATTTAAAACAAATATGTTTATGTTGTTCCTCATGAAAATGTATAAGATATTGGCTTAAGGTTCAACACTTCAATGCTTCTTGTAACCTAGAATGAGACAAGCTAGGGTTCGGCCATGATAAGATTAGGAGCTTAAGGAACTTAGAACCCAAACTAAATATGCTTAAGTAGTTCCCTATGAAATATGATATGATATGAGATTAGGGTTTACATATTGCATGTTGCTTGGAACTTGTTTGCTCTTCATGAAAGGTTTTGGCCATGAAAGAATTAGAAACCTAGGAGGGCTTAAAAATTTAGGTTAACATGCTTATGAACTTTCTTATGTTAGTATGTGAAGATATCATGAGATTTTTATGTTTGTATGTTGTCTAGAGATCATGCCTCTATTCATGACTTTCGGCCATATGGGTTTAGTGACCTAGATATACCTCACATGCTATGAATGAATCAAGAGATGATATTTAATGATTTCATGAATGGTTATGTCTTTTCATGTTATGTGATATATTCTTTCATGTATGCTTATGACCCATGTATGTGCTATGTGCTCAATTATGCTTACTTTATGATATGAGAAAATGATACGTTCATTATGCAAGTCTATGATTCATGCATGTGCCGTGTGCCCAAATATGCATACTTTATGATAAGTGATATGTTTATGATGTATGTTATGATTCATGCATGTGCTGTGTGCCCAAATATGCATACTTTATGATAAGTGATATGTTCATGATGTATGTTATGATTCATGCATGTGCTGCATGCCCAAATATGCATGTTTTATGATATGTTAATAAATATGATATGCATAAAATGATAAGAACTATGATATGTATGTCATGCTACTTTACTTTATGTATGGCTTGTACCAAGGGTGGGCTCCATAAGCGCCCCGGGGTCGATGGACTAAGAAACGGGCCTCGTTAGGGATGGGCTCCTAAGTGCCCCTAGGTCGATGGACTAAGAAACGGGCCTAGTATGTATGCCTTGTTGGGTTCAAGAGTTGCTACCTTGGACCTACATAGGACGCGCACATTTATGTATGTGGTACAAGCCGGGGCCCTAATCATGTTGAGATTATGTTTAATTATGTATTGTATAAAGTTTTCAAAAGACATGTTGCATATGTTGCATGATACATGTTTAGGAATTTACCATGCTTATACTTTATGATTATGTCATGATAGTTATGATGATGTTATGCTATGACAGGATACGTTTGATGATCATGTTATGTTATGCCATGATACTTTATGCTATGTTACGATGTGCCATGATATGCTCTTGACATGATACTTTTATCTTTATGCCTTATGACTTGTGATTTAATATGCTTTACGTTTTTTTGTGAGTAGGAAAGGAACTTACTGAGCCATGAGTGCTCACAGCTTACTTTCTTGTACCACAGATAAAGGCAAGGAATGGATGTACTAGGGGAGCAGCAGGAGGGGCTAGAATGATGTGTGCGGTAGTGGACTGGCTAAAAGAAAAGACCTGTCTTTGTTTAATAAGAAATTTACCATGTTGATGTTTTTACTTTATGACTCCATGACCTTAAATATGTGTTGGGTATTAAGACTCAAAATTTATGATAGGTATGCTATGTGGTTCTTTTATGTCTATGGTGAGTTTTAAGTAAGAAAAGGTTTTTAAATTCTTTAAGTAAGACTTCCGCTGTGTTAAGTATGTATGCGTAGCAAGGTAACCCGTCGCCTTAGCAGGAGGGGCGGGGCGTTATATAGATTCTATTTCGGATTCATTGCCTTTTGCCAAGATACTGCATCAATATCTTGGAGTACTTCGTCATATGTTCGGGGATCAGGTTCATGTTTACCCGGGATCAAATCTGAAGATTCTCCCAAAAACATGAATCTCTCAGGTTGCCTCACAACCCTCCCACTACGACGAGGCACCGTCTGTGGTTGTGTATCACGTGTTGCAGTCTCTTGTGGTACTTCATCTTGTACTGTTGGTACTGAAGTAGACGTGTCCTCTCTAATTTCTTCTAGAACTATTTCACTCATGGGCTTATGGTTCATTACATAATCTTCTTCTAAAAATCGAGCATTGGTATTGACAATGATCTTCTGATTTTTAGGATTATAAAACAAACCACCTTTCGTTCCCTTAGGATATCCCACAAACAGACAAACTTCTGTACGTGATTCCAACTTGTCAGTATCAACCTTCAGCACATGTGCTGGACTACCCCATATCCGGATATGATTCAGACTAGGCTTACGCCCATTCCATAATTCCATGGGAGTAGAAGGAACTGTTTTAGAAGGTATCATATTCAGAATCTACACTACTGTTTCTAAAGCATATCCCCAAAATGAATTCGGTAATTCTGAATAACTCATCATTGATCTAACCATTTCCATAAGAGTCCTATTCCTTCGTTCTGCCACACCATTCTACTGGGGTGTACCAGGTGCAGACAATTGGGATTGAATCCCGACCTCTAATAAGTAATTCCTTAACTCTCCAAAGAGGTATTCACCACCACGGCCAGACCGTAGTGTCTTGATACTTTTACCAAGACGTTTCTCCACATCAACCCTATATTCTTTGAACTTGTCAAAACATTCAGACTTGCGGTGCATCAGGTAAATGTATCCGTATCTAGAATAATCATCTTTAAAGGAGACGAAGTATTCATAACCACCTCTTGCCTGGATAGACATAGGACCACACAAATCAGAATGAACCAGTTCTAACGCATCTTTGGCTCTATACCCCTTGGCCTTAAAAGGTCTCTTGGTCATTTTACCTTCCAAGCAGGATTCACATGTTGGAAAGTTTTCCAACTCTAATGAACCCAAGAGTCCATCGGCTACAAGCCTTTGAATCCTACTTAGGTTAATATGTCCAAGCCTTAGATGCCAAAGATATGTTTGGTTCATTTCCGAAGGTTCTTTTCTCTTATTAGAGTTAGAAGATGTGTTATTAATTTTCATATTTTGCTTTGTGAGAGAAATTGAATTTAAAGTGTATAAATTGCCAACCAATGCACCAGAACAGATAATCACCTTATTTCTCTTTATAACGACATTGTTACTAAAAGAGACTGAATATCCATCCAAATACAATTTAGAAACTGAAATTAAATTCTTTCTAAAACTGGGTACATAAAGATAATTTCTTAAAACCAAATTTCTATTCCTATCAAAAGATAAGTAGACATCTCCCACTGCAACAGCTGCCACCTTAGTAGCATTACCTATGTAGACAGTTATCTCTCCATCAAATAATCGTCGGGTTTCCTGAACCCCTGCAAAGAATTACAGACATGATCAGTGGCTCCCGTATCTACACACCAGGTGCTGGTAGATAACACCGCTAAACATGTTTCAACTACTAGAGTATGAGATATACTTTTATTGTTCTAGTTCCTATGAGGACAACCCGCTTTCCAATGTCCAGACTGCTTGCAGATGAAGCACTTGCCCTTCGGCTTCTTCATTCCAGCTTTTTGTCCTGTACTCTGAGGTTTATTCACCTTCTTTGATGAAAAGACTTGTTTCTTCTTCTTCTTTCCTTTCGACTTAGAAGTAGAACCATTTTCAGCATAGTGAATCTGAGAACTGTGACGAAATATTCCTTCTGCTGCCTGTAGTTCTGTCAGAAGTTCCGCCAACGTATACTCTCTTTTGTTCATGTTATAGTTCAGGCGGAACTGCTCAAAACTTCTGGGTAGCGTTTGAAGAATCATATCGACCTGGGTTTCCCCATCGATTTCTCCTCCAAGGACTTGTATTTCATTCAGATAAGCCTTCATTTTGAGGATATGATCCCTTACGGGTGTCCCCTCAGACATGGTGGCTTTCATTAACTTCCTCATTGCCTCTTGCCTAGCAGTCCGACTCTGGTGCCCAAAGAGTTCTTTGAGATTGTTCATTATATCATAAGCTGTTGGTAAATCTTGATGTTGATGTTGCAATACATTTGACATTGATGCCAAAATGTTACACCGCGCCATCTCATCAACTTTTACCCATTTTTTATGATACTCAATCTCCTCTGGGGTAGAGTCACCGTCAGGTGCATCAGGGCAAGCCTCAGTCAGTACAAACTTATAGCTTTCAGCAGTAAGAACTATGTCTAGGTTTCTTTTCCAATCAATATAGTTGGGACCAGTAAGTTTGTTCTCTTTCAGTATAATGGATAATGAGTTGAAAGTCATCCTAAGAATCACAAAAGTAAACTTTGGTCAAGACTTTAAATTTAGAATAATATTGATTCCTCAAACAATACTATTTTAAATTAACCAACACCTCAAATCACCGTGAATATTGCATGCCACGTTAGTGTTGACGTATACAAATTCATCATTTGTAAGAGGAGGGTGTGACCTATTAATTTTATTATCTTGTCATCCTAACTTTATGACAAATAAAATTAATAGTTGGTTTCACTTTGGTCACACAAGACAATAGCAGTGACTCCGTTGGGGAGGATACTATTGAATGCGTCTAAGTGTATACCATTACTAGATACTAAGTCCATTAAATAGGATTGTGCCCCTTCAGTTGGAGAAGATCACACGCTCCTAAATAATTTCCTTTAACCATCCATAAAAGGAAGTTTGATCTAGTGATCCGCAACAAACCCATCCGTTGTGGAGGGAGGCACTTAGAGCCAACACGCAAGCTTGTTACATCACTTACAAACCAGTAATGGAGACCATGGGATTTATTAAAATCCCTCTCCCACTTAGTTATTTAAAAATGAGGATTTTAACCTATGCTAGCATTCATCACATGCATATAAACATCACAGTAAATAAAAGCAATAAATTTGGAAATTAATTTTCCAACTATTATGGTCTTTTCCATCACTGTCTTCAGTATGCTCCAACACTAGCTGCTGCCATCTTTAGCCACCGCTATCGGGTCGAGTTGTCGCATCCTTCTTGCTTCTTATTCCGCTACGCCTCTGGTGCTCCAAAAGTACCTCGCCTCGCAAGAATCCGATCCGCGGCAAAAATAGAATTTTACATATATCGATCCTTTATTCCACGAGGGAATGTACATGTATTCTAGATCGAACAAAAATAAAATTCTAAAAATAATACAGCTCCTGCTGTATTTTATACATACAATCATGCACACAAATAATGCCCTTGACATGTCCAAGGGTCCAATCACACACAATATCAATAAGCCATAATAGTTGGAGCCTGCAACCAAAGAGTTAGCACATCCTACTATTTTCCTGCCTAAATTATGTATGACATATGCATAACCTATTTGAATTCTAAAAATACACAGAGGCAAACCCTAGCTCTGATACCAATTGTTGGTTAATCCTAGGAAAATGTACCGGTTCCACTGTACAAAAATTTTTGTACAAGTGTCGAACCTTTCCTTAAAAACCTATTGTGTTCTTTAGAAGATAAATAAGGAATCGCAGACGGAACTTAACATCATTGATTCCAAATTTAACTTATCTGTTCTTAATGGTTTAGATTTGAATTGCAAGCGGAACTTAACACTATTGATTCAAATCTACCTAGGTTATTAATTCCATAAATATTAATTTCCAAAATTGGCTTCCAGGACTGCATGGTGAGGCACATGGCCTTCTTGGATATGGGAGCAACCACCACCGCCTAGGCAAAGCCTTTTAAGGAAAGCTAATATTTATTTCCTTAAATAACTCTAGGTTAACCAAAAGGAACAATCGAATCACAAATTCGAAAAAGAAGAAAACACAAAATCGAAAAATAAATTCGATAAACTAGATCTAATTGCCTCTTGTATTTAGAATTCACAGAAAGAAAAATAACTAGTATGATGCGGAAGAAAATTACTAGTTATACCTTCTCTTTGTAAGCTAACGACCTCGAGATCTTCTGTCGTATTCCTCGCCTCGCCTTGGACGTTGTGTGGGCGACGATCCTCCAAGATGAACACCACCCAAAAGTTTCCTCCTTCTTCTTCTAAAATCCGGCCACCACCACCACCAAGGAGAAGAGAGCAAAGGGAGAGGAAGAAGGGAGAGGGCCAGCCACCAAGAGATCACCCAAGCAAAAGAATAAGAGTTGTGTCTCATGAAGCCCCCTCACCCCTTCTTTTATATTACTTGCCCAAGGCAAATAAGGAAAAACCTTTTACAAAAAATAAAATCATCCAAGAGTTTTTCCTTTTCCCTTTTTATTTTTCCTTTTCTTTCCTCTTGATTGAATCAATCATCAATCAATGGTTGAGATCAATCTTATTTGGTTTAGGATTAAACTTGGTTTAATCCTATTGGCCGGCCCTTGCTTGGGAACCAAGCAAGGTGGCCGGCCACAATTGAAAAGAAAGGAAAAATATTTTTTTTAAAAATTTTACAAGAAGAAATCCTCTTATAAAATTTACAAGCTCTCTTTCCTAAAGTATGAGTTAAAAAAGGAAAGTTTCTAAAAATTAAAACCATGTTTTAAAATTTAAAAACTCTCTTATAAAATTTCCTTTTTTTAACATGGTGATAGAAAATTTAAATTTTAAAACTTCTTTTCCTTTTTTTTTTCTTAAACCATAAGGATGGTTAAAAAATGAATGTTTTAAAATCTTTTAAACTCTCTATTTAAACATGTGGCCTAATTCAAATAAGGAAAGTTTTAAAAATTAAAATCTCTCTTTTAAAACTTATAGTTTTCTACAAAGAGAAGATTTTAAAAATTCAAAACAACCCTCCCTTTTTGAATTATTATGGTCGGCCCCTACAAGCTTGGTCACTAAGCTATAGGGTCGGCCCCTTTCAAGAGGATGTGGCCGGCCATTGCTTGGTCACCAAGCAATGGTCCGGCCCTCTTCTTAGACACCAAGAAGAGCCTTACATTTTGATGGACTTGAGGCTATAATGAGGCTACGACAGGGACCTAGAGGAGAAATTGGTTTTGGCCTTCCGATGAGCTTGAGTATCCCGTGTTCGCCCCGAACACACAACTCAAGTTCATCGATAATAACTCATTCCACTAGAGAGTTATTACCGCACTACGGCACCAATCCCAAATTATATTATGGGCTCCTTCTTATCATGAGTGTGTTAATCTCCCTGTATTTAAGATTACGAATGTCCACTAATTAAGTAAGTTACTGACAACTCACTTAATTAATATCTTGCTCCAAGAGTAGTACCACTCAACTTTATTGTCATGTTGGACTAGGTCCACCTGCAGGGTTTAACATGGCAATCCTTATGAGCTCCTCTTGGGGACATTCTCAACCTAGATAACTAGGACACAGATTCCTTCTATAATCAACAACACACACTATAAGTAATATCATTTCCCAACTTATTGGGCATTTTGATTTATCGAGCTAAACCTCACCCTTTGATAAGTCAAAGAAATAAATATTAAATATATGTGTTTGTTATTATATTAGGATTAAGAGTACATACTTCCATAATAACTAAGGTTTAGTTCTTTTACTAAGTCAGTACAAAAAGAACTTACCTAAATGATCCTACTCAATACACTTAAAATGTATTAGTGTAATTTATTAGTCAAGATAAACTAATACTTAATTACACTACGACTATACTGATAGTTTGTTCCTTTCTATCTTAGTCGCGAGCAACTGTTTAGAATTTATAGAGAACCGACAACATGATCTTCTGAGTGTGACACCACACTCCATGTTGTCTACTATATAAATTAATTGAACAATTATATTTAATAAATAAATGCAGATATTGACCAATGTGATTCTTTTACTTTAACAAATAAATGTTTTACAAAAACTAGGCTTTTAGTATACACTCTAACATAATGAACAATCTCAAAGAACTCTTTGGGCACCAGAGTCGGACTGCTAGGAAAGAGGCAATGAGAAAGTTAATGATAGCCACCATGTCAGAGGGGGCACCCGTAAGGGATCATATCCTCAAAATGATGGCTTATCTGAACGAAATATAAGTCCTTGGAGGTGAAATCGATGGAGAAACCCAGGTCGATATAATTCTCCAAACGCTACCCAGAAGTTTTGAGCAGTTCCGCCTGAACTATAACATGAATAAAAGGGAGTATACGTTGGCGAAACTTCTGACAGAACTACAGGCAGCAGAAGGTATATTTTGTCACAGTTCTCAGATTCACTATGATGAAAATGGTTCTAGTTCTAAGTCGAAAGGCAAGAAGAAGAAAAAACAGGTCTTTTCAGCAAAGAAGGTGAAGAAACCTCAGGGTACAGGACAAAAAGCTGGAATGAAGAAGCCGATGGATAAGTGTTTCATCTGCAAGCAGTCAGGACATTGGAAGGTGGTCTGTCCTCGTAGGAATCAGAACAATAAAGGTATATCTCATTCTCTAGTAGTTGAAACATGTTTAGCGGTGTTATCTACCTTCACCTGGTGTGTAGATACGGGAGCAAGTGTTTCATCTACAAGCAGTCAGGACATTGGAAGGTGGTCTGTCCTCGTAGGAATCAGAACAATAAAGGTATATCTCATTCTCTAGTAGTTGAAACATGTTTAGCGGTGTTATCTACCTTCACCTGGCGTGTAGATACGAGAGCCACTGATCATGTCTGTAACTCTTTTTAGGGGTTCCAGGAAACCCGACGGCTAGTTGTAGGAGAGATAACCGTCTACACAGACAATGCTACTAAGGTGGCGGTTGTTGCAGTGGGAGACGTCTACTTATCTTTTGATAGGAATAGAAGTTTGGTTTTAAGAAATTATCTTTATGTACCCAGTTTTAGAAAGAATTTAATTTCAATCTCTAAACTGTATTTGGATGGATATTCTATTTCTTTTAATATCAATGTGGTTATAAAGAGAAATAGGATTATTATCTGTTCTAGTGCATTGGTTGGCAATTTATATACTTTAAATCCAATTTCTTCCATAAAGTTAAAAAAATGAAAATTAATAACACATCTTCTAAATCCAATAAGAGAACGGAATCTTCGGAAATGAACCAAACATATCTTTGGCATCTATGGCTTGGTCATATTAACTTAAGTAGGATTTACAGGCTTGTAGCCGATGGACTCTTGGGTTCATTAGAGTTAGAAAACTTTCCAACCTGTGAATCTTGCTTGGAAGGTAAAATGACCAAGAGACCTTTTAAGGCCAAGGGGTATAGAGCCAAAGATGTGTTAGAACTGCTTCATTCTGATTTGTGTAGTCCTATGTCTATCAAGGGAAGAGGTCGTTATGAATATTTCGTCTCCTTTATAGACGATTATTCAAGATACGGATACATTTACTTGATGCGCCGCAAGTCTGAATGCTTTGATAAGTTCAAAGAATACAGGGCTGATTTGGAGAAACGTCTTGGTAAAAGTATCAAGACACTATGGTCTGACCGTGGTGGCGAATACCTCTTTGGAGAGTTTAGGAATTACTTATCAGAAGACGGGATTCAATCCCAATTGTCTTCACCTGGTACACCCCAACAAAATGGTGTGGCAGAACGAAGGAATAGAACTCTTATGGAAATGGTTAGATCGATAATGAGTTATTCAGAATTACCAAATTCATTTTTGGGATATGCTTTAGAAACAACAATATACATTCTGAATATGGTACCTTCTAAAGCAGTTCCTTCTACTCCCATGGAATTATGGAATGGGTGTAAGCCTAGTCTGAATCATATTCGGATATGGGGTAGTCCAGCACATGTGCTGAAGGAAGATACTGACAAGTTGGAATCACATACAGAAGTATGTCTGTTTGTAGGATATCCTAAAGGAACGAATGAGGGTTTGTTTTATAATCCTAAAAATCAGAAGATCATTGTTAGCACCAATGCTCGATTTTTAGAAGATGATTATATAATAAACCATAAGCCCATGAGTGAAATTATACTAGAAGAAATAAGAGAGGACACATCTACTTTAGTACCAATAGTACAAGATGAAGTACCACAAGAGACTGCAACACGTGTCACACATGATACACAACCAGAGACAGTGTCTCGTCGTAGTGGGAGAGTTGTAAAGCAACATGAAAGATTCATGTTTTTGGGAGAGTTTTCAGACTTGATCCAGGGTAAACATGAACCTGATCCCCGGACATATGACGAAGCACTCCAAGATAAAGATGCAGTATCTTGGCAAAAGGCAATGAATTCTGAAATAGAGTTTATGTATTCTAATAAGGTCTAGGAGCTTATAGAACCACCAGATAGTGTAAAAGTCGTTGGATGCAAGTGGATCTACAAAAGGAAAATAGGGACAGATGGGAAGGTAGAAACCTTCAAAGCAAGGCTTGTTGCTAAAGTGTATACTCAGAAAGAGGGAATCGATTATGAGGAGACCTTTTCACCAGTAATTATGCTTAAGTCTATGCGGATACTCTTATCCATTGCCGCTCATATAGATTATGAGATTTGGAAAATGGATGTCAAGACAGCTTTCCTAAACGGAAATCTTGAAGAAAACATCCATATGAAGCAACCAGAGGGATTCATTGAAAAAGGCAAAGAGCATCTAGTGTGCAAGCTGAATCGGTCCATTTATGGACTGAAGCAAGCTTCATGATCTTGGAACATTCAGTTTAACGAAGTAATCCAGTCATATGGATTTATTCAGTGTCCGGATGAGTCTTGTGTATACAAGAAGTGTAACGAAAACGTGGTGGTATTTCTTGTACTATAAGTAGATGATATTTTGTTAAATGGCAACAATGTCAAAGTGTTATCGGACGTAAGGGTATGGTTATCCAAACAATTTGATATGAAGGACTTAGGAGAATATGCACACATTCTTGGGATCAAAGTCATAAGGGATTTCAAGAAAAGGATATTGTGCCTATCTCAAGCTTCATATATAGATACAATCCTTGCTTGTTTTAGCATGCAGAACCCCAAGAAAGGTTTCTTACCTTTTAGGCATGGAGTGACTTTATCCAAAGAGATGTCTCCAAAGACATTAAAGGAGATAGAGGACATGAAGGCAGTTCCTTATGCTTCGGCTGTGGGAAGCCTAATGTATGCAATGTTGTGTACGAGACCAGATATCTGTTTTATCGTGGGCATGGTTAGCAGATATCAGAGTAACCCTGGACAAGGACATTGGACTGTTGTAAAGCATATATTAAAGTATCCAAGAAAGACTAGAGATTATATGCTAGTTTACCAAGCAGACGATTTGCCTCCTGTGGGTTACACGAATTTAGATTTCGAATCAGATAGGGGCAATAGTAAGTCTACATCAGGCTATGTGTTTACTTTAGGAGGTGGAGCTATTGCAGGGAGGAGTGTCAAGAAGAAATGTGTTTCTGACTCAACCATGGAAGCTGAGTATGTGGCAGCCTCTGAGGCAGCCAAAGAAGCTGTATGGCTCAAGAACTTACTAATGGAATTAGATGTGATTCCTGGTTTGCCCAAAATCATCACAATTTATTGTGATAATAGTGGTGCAGTTGCAAACTTGAAGGAACCATGATCCCATAAGGCGAGTAAACATATAGAGCGCAAGTACCACCTGATACGAGACATCGTCAAGCGAGGAGAAGTTGTCATCGCCAAGATTGCATCAGTAGATAACCTGGCAGATCCTTTCACTAAGCTCCTTCCGGCGAAAGCTTTTGATCGGCATGTGGAGGGGATGGGAATCAGATGTATGTTAGCAGATATGGCAGCTTAGTCTTTTAGTATAAGTGGGAGATTGTTAGAGTGTATACTAAAAGCCTAGCTTTTGTAAACATTTATTTATGAAATAAAAGAATCACATTGGTCAAATGTCTACATTTTATTTGTTAAGTGTAGTTGTTCAATTAATTTATATTGAGGATAACATGATGTGTAACACCCCTAGAAAGCCTAGATAAGAAAGTAAGGATAATGAGAGTTTGAAGGTAGTGAAAAGAAGGTGTAAATATTCTAAGTTGAATATTAAGATGGGAAGGATTTAGATGATTAAAACTTTATGAAAGAAAATAAAGTTGAGAATATAAATCATCTATATTTATAATGCATGGAATTAATGTAAACAAAAGGAAGGAATATGAGATAATATATATGTGTATGAAATATTTATGCATAATGCATAATATGGTGATATATGAATTATTATGTACAAAAGAATATCAATAATATGTTAGAAGAGAAATAGGATTGAACCTTGGACCTCTTGTAAGGAACATGTATAGGATATCAAAGGGGATAGGAGAATTATTGATAAGGAGAGAAAGGACTAAGTAGTTAAGAATAAGAAAGGATTCTTTTTACTTAAAAGGAAAAGGAAGTAAAAAAAGTAAAAATATACATAACCAAGTTTTGATCCTTGGTTCTCTTGTGGATGCATGCATATGTTAACCAAGTGTGATAGGAGAGGATATGGTAAGAGGAGAGATAGGAATTTTAATTAAAGGAAATTTAAAGGAAAGAAAAGAGAGAACTCAAGAAGCATTTCTCTAGAATATTCTTATCATTAAAGAGGAGAAATAAATAAGGAGGATGAATCAAGTCAAGTTTTCCTCCCCTCATTTTAGTATAAATAGGCATGGAGGGGTGGCTTCATCCTCAACTCACTCTCCTCCTCTTCTCCTAGAGGTGCCGAGACACTCCCTCTTTTCTTTCTTTCTTTTTGTTGCTGAGCAACACAAGAGGAAGAAGCCTCCTCTTCTTCCTCCTCCTCTCCACCAAAAGACCTAGCCACTTCTTCCTCCATTGGTGCCGAGCAAAGCAAGCAAGGAAGAAAGGTCCACAAGCAAGTTCTCAACTCTAGGAAACTTAAGCAAAGAATGTAAGCTTCCCCTCACCTGTGGTACAAGGCTTTTATGTGATTTTCGGATTTATAAGGATTAGAAAACCTAGGAAAGAATTTAAGAAAATTCGGCTAAAGAAAAGGTTTTCAAATCTAAGATGATTTAAACAAGACCTCATTTCATGATAAGATTTTCTATGCTATGTAGAAGGATTCTTTTCCATGATTTTATACTGATATGATGTATGATCAGAGGAGTATCTAACCCTAGGATTTAACCAAAAATATTTTAAAGAGGCTAGGAAGATTATTGTCTAACCAAACTAGTGCAAGGTTCCTTCTATGAAATGCTAAGGACCTTTCTATGGTTTTCTTGCTTGGAAATTAATTGGAACCAAAAGAAAACTCACTTGTATGCTTCGGACCAGAAAGGTTAAGGGTTAGAAAGACTAAACATGCTCCTATGATAGGATATAAAGTTTCTTAAAGGGTGTTCAAATTGCTAGAAACTCATGAACTCTTTTTAGAGTTTTTCGGCTATGATAAAAGGGATAGCTTAGATTAGCCTAAACAAAAATATTAATATGCTCAAGACCTCTGTGATATTATGATATGAAAGTTGATTAATGCTCTCATGTTTAATTGGAATGTAGAAATTAGTTACATGATATAAGACATGTAAGATCACAAGAGTCCTAGCTTGTTTATGATCCAATTTTGTGTATGATGTTCTTAGTAACTTTTGCCATGATATTTACTTAGGCTTTCCATGCTTTAGGCCACTTAAGAAACCTAGCTTAAGGACTGGTAGGTTCCGGCCATGAAGGAAAATAAAAGAAAAAGGAAAGAAACCTAGGAAATGCTATACATAATGAGAAGAAATGAAATTATGTTATGTAATATGCCATGATATGTTATAGCATAGGAAATGCTATACATAATGAGAAGAAATGAAATTATGTTATGTAATATGCTATGATATGTTATAGCATAGGAAATGCTATACATAATGAGAAGAAATGAAATTATGTTATGTAATATGCCATGATATGTTATAGCATAGGAAATGATATACATAATGAGAAGAAATGAAATTATGTTATGTAATATGTCATGATATGTTATAGTATAGGAATAATGAGAAGAAATGAAATTATGTTATGTAATATGCCATGATATGTTATAGCATAGGAAATGCTATACATAATGAGAATAAATGAAATTATGTTACGTAATATGCCATGATATGTTATAGCATAGGAAATGCTATACATAATGAAAAGAAATGAAATTATGTTACGTAATATGCCATGATATGTTATAGCATAGGAAATGCTATACATAATGAGAAGAAATGAAATTATGTTACGTAATATGCCATGATATGTTATAGCATAGGAAATGCTATACATAATGAGAAGAAATGAAATTATGTTACGTAATGATATGTTATAGCATAGGAAATGCTATACATAATGAAAAGAAATGAAAAAGGAAATGCATGAAAGATTGTTAGGGACATGATATGATAGTTATGCATGATAAGTTATTTTTTTTGTATGGTTTGTACCAAGGGTGGGCTCCGTAAATGCCCCGGGGTCGATGGAGTAAGACTCGGGCCTCGTCAGTAATGGGCCTCTGAATGCCCTAGTCGATGGAGTAAGACTCGGGCCTAGTATGTATGCATGGTAGGGTTCAAGACTTGCTACCTTGGACCTACCTATGAAGCGCGCGCATTATGTATGTGGTACAAACCGGGATCCCCTCTAATGATGATATTAATTTCAAGTACTTATAAGTATAAGTTTTCAAATTCATGATGCATTGCCTACATATGTGCTTGAATTATCTGATGATTAGATATAATGTCATGTGATATTATATGAATATGAATATGATACCCTTGTATGTCGTATGCTTATGATACCTCGCATGATATTGATATGCAATGATATGAATTCGGTTTTAGTGAGTAGGAAAGGAACTTACTGAGCCATGAGTGCTCATAGCTTACTTTCCTTGTACCGCAGATATGGGGGACGGATATTCGGAACGACGGAGCAGCAGGAGGAGCAGATAGTGATGTGTGTGGTGGTGGCTCGGCAAGAACGATTCGGACAAATTAATATTTTTAGTTATATGATCAATATATGCACATTCGAACTAATCAGAATATGTGATATCATGCTTATTTAAATAAAAGGAATGATTTAAAATTTTTCCGCTGTTATAGTATAACTAAAGCATGTACGTAAGTAGTATAAGATCGTAGCGCCGCCCTTGGGTAAGAAGGGTGGGCGTTACATGATGTGTGGTGTCACACACAAAAGATCATTTTATCAGTTCTTTATAAATTATAAACAGTTGCTCACGACTAAGATGAAAAGGAACAAACCATTGGAATAATCGTAGTGTAATTAGGTATTAGTTTATCTTGACTAATAAATTACACTAGTACACTCTAAGTGTATTGAGTAGGACCATATAAGGTAAGTTCTTTTTATATTGACTTAATAAAAGAACTAGACCTTAGTTATTATGGAAGTGTGTGATTTTAATCCTAATATAATAACAAGCATATATATTTAGTATTTATTTCTTTAACTTATCAAAGGGTGAGATTTAGCTCGATAAATCAATAGGGCCGATAAGTTGGGAAATGATATTACTTATAGTGTGTGTTGATGATTATAGAAGGAAATGTGTCCTAGTAATTTAGGTTGAGAATGCCCCCAATAGGAGCTCATAAGGATTGTCATATTAAACCCTACAGGTGGACTTAGTCCGGCATGACAATAAGGTTGAGTGGTACTACTCTTGAACTAAGACATTAATTAAAGTGAGTTGTCAGTAACTCAATTAAATTAATGGACATTCGATATTTTAAACATAGGGAGACTAACACACTCATGATAAGAAGGAGCCCATAATGTAATTTGGGATTGGTGCGGTAGTGCAATAATAACTCTCTAGTGGAATGAGTTATTGTTGATGAACTTGAGTTGTGTGTTCGCGGCAACACGGGATACTCAAGCTCATCGGAAGGCCAAAACCAACTTCTCCTCTAGGTCCCTGTCGTAGCCTCATTAAAGCCTTAAATCCGCTCATAAAAAGGCCATCTTGGTGTCGAAGAAGGGGCCGACCCATGGCTTGGTGACCAAGCCAAAAGGGCCGACCATAAACTCCTTGAGGTGGTCGGCCGCAAGCAATTGAAGGGTGCCGGCCACATATTTCAAATTAGAAGGAGTGTTTTAAATTTTTAAAATCTTCTCTTTATAGATATCTAAAAGTTTTAAAAGAGAGATTTTAAAATATAAAACTTTCTTTATTTGAATTAGGCCACATGGTTTAAAAGAAAGTTTAAAAGTTTTAAAACTTTCCCTTTTTAACCATCCTCATGGTTTTAGAAAAAAAGGAAGAGAAGTTTTTAATTTGAATCTTTTTAATTTTATAACCATGTTTAAAAAAGGAAATTTTAGAAGAGAAGTTTTAAATTTTAAAACATAGTTTTAATTTTTAAAACTTTCCTTTTTTAATATCCACATTAGGAAAACAAAAGAGAGCTTGTAAAATTTTATAAGAGTTTTTTCTTTGTTTATAAAAATTTTTACAAGGTTATTTCATTCCTTTTAAGGGGTCGGCCACCCTTGCTTGGTGCCCAAGCAAGGGGCCGGCTAATCAATTGAATCAATCCATGATTGATGATTGAATCAATCAAGAGGAAAGAAAAGAAAAAAGGAAAAAACAAGAGGATGATTTTAATTTTTGTAAAAAATCATTCCTTATTTGCCTTGGGCAAGTAATATAAAAGAAGGGGAGGAGAGGCCTCATGATATAACAATTCTTATTCTCTTAGTGGAATTCCTTCTTGTGGTCGGCCCTCTCTCCCTCTCTTTTCCCTTTGCTCTCTTTTGCTACTTGGTGGTGGTGGTGGCCGAAACTTAGAGAAGGAGGAGAAGTTCTTTGGGTGGTGTTCATCTTGGAGGATCGTTACCCACACAACATCTAAGCGAGGCGAGGAATACGGCAGAAGATCTCGAGGTTATTAGCATACAAAGAAAAGGTATAACTAGTAATTTTCTTCCGCATCATGCTAGTTATTTTTCTTTGTTAGAATTCCAAACACAAGAGGCATTAGATTCTAGTTTTTCGAATTGTAATTCAAGTTTGTGTTTTCTTTTTGTTTTTTGAATTTGTGATTCAATTATTCTTTTTGGTTAAACCTAAAGTTATATAAGGAAATTAAATATTAGCTTTCCTTAAAAGGCTTTGTCTAGGCGGTGGTGGATGCTCCTATACCCAAGAAGGCCATGTGCCTCGCCATGTAGTCCTGGAAGCCAATTTTGAAAATTAATATTTAATTGAATTTATAACATAGGTTGATTTGGATCAATAGTGTTAAGTTCCGCTTGCGATCTAAATCTAAACCATTAAGAACAGATAAGTTAAATTTGGAATCAATATTGTTAAGTTCCATTTGCAATTCCTAATTTAACCTCTAAGAACACAATAGGTTGTTTAGGAAAGGTTCAACACTTGTACAAAATTTTTGTACAGTGAAACTGGTACAATCTTCCTAGGACTAACCAACATCATACTCATTTCACTTTAAAAATCTAACCATTTTTTTGTGTACACCTTAACTATTTGAGTTTCCATAGGCAAGTTTGACTTAATCTTTAGCTGCTCGATCATATCAATTTGGTTGGCAAATAACTTATTGTGTCTTTGGTGTCATAATGTCCTATTGAAACACGTGATAAAATCCATCAATGAGTTATTATTTGAGACATATTTCTTTAAAAATGAATGTGAGCTTTCAGATCGCTAACTACTTGACATTCTAGTAGAAAAAACATGGCTAAAGTATATTGGGACCCACTTTTGTCGTAATTCATACATCAATGATAATTAATCATTTTTCTCCAAGCTAGAAAGCTTGATAACTTCTTCCCATGACTTCTCAAATTCATTAGGGGTTGACGAGTTCACAATGATATCCTTTATGGTTTGATAGTAGTTGCAAAAGTCAAAGAGGGTAATTTATCTTGAAATTTATTAAGTATATGCTACAAACAATATTGATGTACTGTTTAAGGGAAAACTTATCCAATGACCTTCATCAACGTAGCATCCTGATCAGTGATGATCACGGTTGGTGGACCTTTTGGCATCGCTTCTATGAACTCTTAACAACCAAACAAAAGATTTATTTTTCCCATCACTTCGAAAGCCACAACCAAATACAATGCTCTAATGATGATGATTAACTCCTACAAAGGTTGCATAAATCAATCCATATTTTTTAGTGTTATATGTGGTATCAAATACAACTACATCACCAAAGACGTTGTATGCCCTCCTTGATACATGATACGCAAAATACCTAGTGAATCTTTTAGTTGAATTAGTCTTATAATCATAGAAAAAGGCTAAATTCTTATCTTTCTCAGTTGCAAATGTTAAATATCGAAAAGGGTCAAGTAACCATAACAGAATTTTTAGGAATTTTTAGAAATCTTCTGAGAATTTTTCGGATCTCGTATGACGAGGTTAAGGGGATGAATTTATAGGTTTGGGGAAAGCCTATTTGGATATCCTAAATAAAGTGGGAGTTGATTGAGGAATAAACTTAGATTTTGATTTACCTAAACCTATGTTCAAGTTATAAAACCTATTACTGTGCCCATACCCTAATCCTTTTTATTTCCTTCCTCCCGATCTCCTCTCCCTCATTTGCGTCGAACACCCGATTCTTCCTCTTCTCGCGTTGCCATCAAACCCTTCTTCTCCTCTTCATCTTCCCCAACCGACACACCGCCAACACGGCGCCTCACCTCCCTCACATACAAAGCCATCAGCCAAGGGAAGCCTCACCCTCTCCCTTGCATCGTCTTCTTTCTCTTCTTGCGCTATCGCTGACCTTCTCTGCGCTGATCCTTCTTTCTCTTTGAGCCACCGTGACCAAGCATCTTCTCCTCTACCGACACAAACAACTTGTGGATCATCCCGAGCCTTGTCTCTTGTGCCCTAGCCACCCTTCTGCCCTTTCTCACGCTCAATTCCACCGCCGACAACTGAATCTGTCCGCCTTCTCCACCTTTGACAGTGAACCAACAAGGGAGTCTACTGACGCTGAACTGAGGTAAGACTTGCCACAAAGTTGAATGATTAAGACCTAATTTCCATTCTTTGAGTTAGAATGCTGGGATTGTTGGTTGCCAGTTTCGTAGTTCCAATTGGCACTGTTCGTCGACGAACAACCTCCGACAACCCACCATAAAACTGATCGAACACCAACTTGGGCAACCTTGAATCAATAAGTTTAAGGGATCAACCAAGGTAGGGTTTCATGGTTTAAGTTCTGTTTTGATTAGTAAGCA
Source organism: Zingiber officinale (assembly GCF_018446385.1). Taxonomy (NCBI): domain Eukaryota; kingdom Viridiplantae; phylum Streptophyta; class Magnoliopsida; order Zingiberales; family Zingiberaceae; genus Zingiber; species Zingiber officinale. Next base: position 40,501,060 of record NC_055994.1, read on the forward strand.
GAGTTGGAACCAGATTAGGATAGTTAGTATTTGATCATAATTGGATTAACTATTTGATATACGTGGGAGTAGCTAAATTATACGTTTGATTTACAAGACATTGATTCGAGGCGAGCATCTCGATGTTGGATTATTGGATATGATCTTATATTTTTTAGGCGGGTACCTTTGATTTATCTTTTTGAAATTGTCATTCTGATATGCTTAGTGAGTTATAACTAGTAGTAATAGTTATATTTATATCTGCTTAGTATGTCACTACTTGATACCATAGTTTACCATATTGTTATTTGTTATGCATTTATGTTTATGTCCTGTTGATTCTTGCATTGTGTATTTATGTAGTGACATACAATGCATTACTAGATGCATGTCTAGCTACTAGATTTACTTGACATGTGTACCTAGTTTACTACTTGGCATGTGTATCTAGGTTCTTGGCATGTGTACCTAGATCATTGATATGGACTTGGGTTTCCTTTTGGTACACATTATGAGGAGGTTGGTATTTTTAGGATTACATGCTTAGTGTCATGCATCATTTTGCATGATTGCATGCTGAGTGATTGTCGACTCCATTGTTATTGAGCACATCGTCAGTTACATGATTTGCACACACACAACCACTCATGGGTTCATGGTATTTCAAGCAGGGTGTGTGTTGCAGTTGTTAGTTAGAGCCCTAGAGCCAATCATTTGATGATTGTTGTATGGACTCATTGTATCATATTCTTGTATATAAATAAAGGCATTTGTTTTGGTTATTATACTTACTTGTATTGGTGCCAAATAACTAAGTATAATAGCGTCCTTAAGTAGAGGGTTCTTACCTATATCAATCGGTTAGTTGAACCGATAGTGATATGATATAGGGAACACTACTCCTAATCATTCCTAGTCGAATATTAACATTCAGGGACAATGTTAATGCGACGAGACTAGCATGTAGGTCAACTCGATGACTTGATCTCACAAGTCATGGATATGGAGATATCAAGTTGACACATGGGTATGCATTAGAGAATGCATACTGAATGACCCGCCATGAGAAAGTATCATGGATCGTTATATGAGTGTCATATACTTTCTCATGTGGCTATTAGTATGACTACTAGTCCTTGGACCTGAAGTCACCATGGTTCCCTACATAAGGAGTTAAGTACTTTGACTTCGTCAAACGTCACCCGTAACTGGGTGGACTATAAAGGCGATTACTAGGTATGTAACAAATTATGCGGAGGGATGTGAGTGATGTAGATGGGATCTATCCCTCCTATATGACGGGAGTGACATCGATATTCTTGATAGAGTGAGACCACTAAGTGCATGGTCATGCCCAAATGAGTCAATATAAGATATTGAGCTCATTTGATCGAGTGAGTCTACTTGGAGTTCAAGATTTAGATTGATTAGAGGATGACACAGTCTATGCCTCACATTGATCAATCTAGATGTCAAGGATAGAAGGGCACTTGTCATATATTGTGAAGAGTCACAATTAGTAGTCACAAGGTGATGTTGGATCTTAACATTCTTGTAACTTGGGTAGTAATGATGTGTTGCTAGATACCGCTCATTACTTATGCTTCTAAATAGGTTTAGGAGCATTGCCAACGTTACAAGAACCTATAGGGTCACACACAAAGGACAATTAGATGGAGATTAGGTTCATTTGATGAACGTAAAGGATTAGATTTATGTGATGAACCAAATTGGATTAAGAGTAATCCAAATTAGGCTAATTGAGTTGGACTCAATTTGGTTCATGTATTAAATGAGTCTAATTTGGACTTAGACTCATTGAATCAATTTAATTAAATGAATAGGGATTCATTAAATTAAAATTAACTTGAACCAATGGTTTGATTAGATCAACCAAGGGAGAGAAGTGGTCAAGTTTGACTTGACTTGAGAGAAAGATGAAGGGTCAAGTTTGACTTGACCATTTGTCACCTCATTGGTGAGTTGGCATTAAGTGGCTAATGGTGATGTGCCACATCATCAAGGCTAGCACATGTGTGTGCCACCTCATGAGGGAGATCAAGAGTTTTTGACTCTTGAAATTCCATGGAGTATATAACCCCTCATGAAAAGTGGCCGGCCACTTTTAGTGCTTGTGGAGTTTCAATTTTGTTTTGTAACTCCATCATCTTCTTCCTCCTCTCAAGCTCTCATCTTCTTCTCCCTCTCCTCCACCTCCTTGGCTGAAACTTCTAAGGGTGCTAGCACACCTTTTAGTTGTTTTCTCCATCATTTGTTCGTGTGGATACACATAGAGAAGTATTTGTTGGAGTGTATACTGAAAGCCTAAGCTTTGTAAACATTCATGTTAAATAAAGAATCACATTTGGTCAATTTATCTACATTTGTTTGTAGTTGTTCAATTAATTTATATTGTAGATAACATAGCATGTGGTGTCATATGCAGAAGATAATGTTATCAGTACCTTATAAATTATAAACAGAAGCTCACAACCAAAATGGAAAGGAACAAACCATTAGAAGGTCGTAGTGTAATTAGGTATTAGTTTATCTTGACTATATAATTACACTAGTACACTCAGAGTGTATTGAGTAGGACCATTAGAGGTCGTTTCTTTTATACTGACTTTATAAAGGAACAAAGACCTCAGTTATTATGGAAGTGTGTGCTCTTAATCCTAATATAATAACAAGCACATATGTTTGATATTTATTTCTTTAATTTATCAATGGGTGAGATTTAGTTCGATGAATCAATAAACCCTATAAGTTGGGAAATGGTATCACTTATAGTGTGTGTTGTTGATTATAGAAGGAAACTGTGTCCTAGAGATACTAGGTTGATAATGTCCTCAAGAGGAGCTCATAAAGATTGTCATGTTAAACCCTGCAGGTGGACTTAGTCCGACATGATAATAAGGTTGAGTGGTACTACTCTTGGACTTAGATATTAATTAAATGAGTTGTCAGTAACTCACTTAATTAGTGGACATTCGATATCTTAAACACAGGGAGACTAACACACTCATAATAAGAAGGAGCCCAAAAATGTAATTTGGGATTGGTGCGGTAGTTCAATGATAGTTCTCTAGTGGAATGAATTATCATTGATAAAATTAAGTTGTGTGTTCGGGGCGAACACGGGATGCTTAATTTTATCGGGAGACCAAAACCAATTCCTCCTCTCGGTCCCTATCGTAGCCTCTTATTTATAGAGTTCTATACCCACCTTCTATACCCACCCAATAGGGGCCGGCCAAGCTAGCTTGGGAACAAGCTAGGGCCGGCCTAGGTATAAAATTGGGTGGTCGGCCCTAGCTTGAATCCAAGCTAGTAGGGCCGGCCAAATTAAATTAAAAAAGAATTTTAATTTTAATTTTTATTATTATGTGGAAGATATAATTTAAAGAGAATTAAAATTAAAATATCTCTCTTGTAAAAGATCTACAAATGATTAAAGAAAGAGATTAGATCTCTTTCCTTATTTGTAGATTGGAGAGATGTTTTATTTTTTCTTTAAAAATTATTCACATGATGATAAAATTAAATTATAGAAATTTCCTTTTATCAACCATGAAGCGATTTTAAAGAGAAATTTTATTTTTTAAAATTTCCGGAAACAAATTAGGAAGTTTTAATTGTTGATTAAAACTTGTCTAATTTTTTCCTTCATTGATGTGGCCGGCCATTGGTTTTAATTTGGGAAATTTTATTTTATTTTTCTCAATAAAATCATGTCAAGGAAATTGAGGAAATTTTATTGTAATTAAATTTCCTAATTTGCCTTGGCCAAGGAATATAAAAGAAGGGGTGAGGGTGCCTTCATGACACAACCTCTATTATTTTCTCTTCCTCTTTTGTTCCTTGGTGTGGCCGGCCATCCTCTCCCTCTCTTCCTCTTGTGGTGGCCGAACCTCTCTCCCTTCCTTGGAGCTCTTGTGGTGGCCGGATACTACTTGGAGAAAAAGAAGAAGAATGAGAGAAAGCTAGCATCTCTTGGAGCTTGGTTAGTATTTTGGTTTTTCTCCTTGGTAAAGTTTTCCTTTTGTGGCCGAACCTTGCTTGGAGGAGAAGAAGGTGGTTGGTGGTTTCTCATCTCGGTAGATCGTTGCCCACACAACGTCCGAGGTTAGAAGAGGAATACGGTAGAAGATCAAGAGGTTTTTCTACAAGGTATAACTAGTAATTTTTATTTCCGCATCATGCTAGTTATTTATGGAAATAATACCAAATACAAGAGGCTTATGTTCTAGAATTTCGAATATGTTTTTTCGATGCTGTGTTCTTTTATTTTTTCTTTTCCTTGTGATTTGATTGTTCTCTTTAGTTAACCTAAAGTTATTTTAGGAAATTAAATATTAGCTTTCTATAAAAGGTTTTGTCTAGTCGGTGGTGGTTGCTCCCATATCCAAGAAGGTCATGTACCTCGCCACGTCAGTACTGGGAACCAATTATGGAAATTAATATTTAATGGAATTAATAACTTAAGGAGACTTGGGTCGAACGTGTAAAGTTCCGCAGGAGATCCAAGTCAAAACCTAAAAGAACAAATAGATTAAGTTTTGGATCAAACGTGTTAAGTTCCGCAGGCGATCCAAAATTTAATTTAAAAGAACACATGGTAGCTAGGAAAAGGTTCAGACCTTTGTACAAAATTTTTGTACAGTGGAACCTATAGGTTTTCCGAGTAGCAACCAACAGTATCTACTTTGATACTTTCGAGATCCGGCGAACCTTGGACAAGCGGGATTACGCGAAGGGCTTCGCATCAAGGGTAACCTCTTCATCTTGTAGATCTAAAGTAGATCTAGGCTTAGAAAACTCATACTCGAAGTTTTACTACTTTTATTCTTCGCACGGATCCGGTGGCGGGGGTTTCGGGGTTTCCGCAACACAAAAAGTGGTTTTTGCGGCCCGAAAAACCCAACAGCAGTTTGCTCTGTTAGGGCTCCGCTAGTCCGCTCATGGGTAGTGATGACTGCAACATTGGTAGCAGGCAGGGATCCCTCCTCTTGACTATGATACAGGGAGATGAGATCTTTGGCTCCCCCACTCTGTTTGGGGTAGGAGGATAGGTGTACTCCGACAGTATCTTGTCCACTCGATTACTTAGGAGTAGTGATGGCAGAGTGCACAGTTGTCACAACCCTACCCACTCAACCTGACCATCGTGTGTGAGATAAATGACTGGCGTCAGGGGTGACCAAGACATTTGCATCATATGCATGGATTGCATTTATTGTTTGTGATTGCTGCATTTTTGTGGATACATATGTTTGACAAGCATACAAGAGACATGAGGTATTTGGTTTGACAACATTTATGTCAGGATAGAAGGCCCAGGTGAGTACAGTTCTTCTTTTGTTGTTCAGTTTTGCATTTCCTATTATTGATCAGGAGACTGTACTCCATGATTATTTCTTATAGATATATCTTACTATGCATGTCAGCTTGATACCCACTGAGTTGTTGAACTCATACCGTTGATTTATATTTTCATTTCAGGATGAAGTTGTCAGGAGGTTCCAGTCGCTAGTCCCCCACCTCGTGTAGATATGGTTTTCTACTTTCAGACTTTGTTTCCTTGTTTTGTGATCTACATACTTGTGATGTGTAGATCTTGTACTCGTGGATTGTATATCGAGTTTTGGTCTACTACCCTTGTTTTCCGATACGATGGTTTTCCGTTGTGGGTTGGGTTTTCCTCGAGTAGTGGAGTATATTGTATAATAAACTACGTGTTGTGATGTGTTGTGTAGTCAGTCGGAGGCTAATTTATTATAAACTGTATGGATTGTTTGTTTATATTATTGTATATGTTCCAGCCGTGTTGGCTGAGGATTGTGAGGGGCCCTAAGGGCTATGTAGTCAAGTTTCAGATTTGTCACCCGTACAAGGGAGATGCTGCCAAAATTTCACCAGCAGGGACTCCCCCAGGGCGTGATAATTTGGTTGGTATCAGAGCCAGGTTTCGATCCTGGGACCTGTGGGTTATGGACCTTTAGCTCGTCCAACTCTTTTGGTGTCATGCGGTAAGGAGCTTTCGATGACGGCGCGGTCCCCAGAATCAGCTCAATAGAAAATTCCACTTGCCTTCATGGCGGCAACCCTAGTAACTTATCTTAAAATACATCCGGATACTCTCGGACCACTGGAACGTCTGAGAGCAGAGAACTATTGCTATCGTCAGCATTAATCAGTGACAATAGAAATCCTTGACATCCATGTGACAACAGCTTCTGAGCCTGAATTGCATAAATGGTCAATATACCGTCATCCCTGATGCCAATGAAATCCCATGAGGGTTAGTTCGGAGGTCGAAATGTGACCATCTTCGTCTGGCAATCGACCGTGGCACGATATGCTAACAACCAATTCATGCCAAGGATAATGTCAAACTCAACCATTTCTAATACTAATAAATCTACATTGAGTATATAGTTGCCGAAATCCAATGGGCATCCTCTGACCTCCTGAGTGACGTCCAATGTATCACCGGATGGTAGGGCGATGGTGAGTCACCACGATCTAAGGATAGGTAGTCTACCAATCTCCCTCATAAATGCTTGAGAAATAAAAGAATGTGAACTACCAGTATCAATAAGCATATCAGCGGAAAATGCATAAAGTAAAATCGTACCGTGAAAAACGAATCTGTCGGCCTAGGCTGGTGATCAACGCTTACAGTTCATTGGCAGCTAGATAGCTTCCGGGCAGCATACGGAGTTCACCTGAGATGACGAGGGTGTTATTTATTTCCAAGGTAGATTATGCGTACCACAATCTCACCCGGTTATGGAGGAGTTACTTCAAGAGGTTCATCGCTCCTGATTTGTGATCCACACAGGCGGAACACGCATGTATCGAGATTTGAGGTGTTCCTATTGGTGAAACGGCATGAAGAAAGATATCGTGGAGTTTATACCTAGATGTCTAGTCTGTCAGCAGGTGAACCCTGAGCACCAGAGACCTGCTGATTTACTTCAGAGGATTCCCATTCCGGAGTGAAAATAGGAGCACATCGCTATGGATTTTGTGGTGGGATTGCCTAGGACACAATGAGGCCATGACGTGATTTGGATAATTGTTGATCGATTAACCAAATCCGCACATTTCTTAGTGATATGGAAGACCAATTCGCTGGATTGATTGGCAGAGTTGTATTGTCGGGAGATCATCAAATTGCATGGTGTTCCTTTGAGCATTATATCAGATAGAGACCCACGGTTCACGTCCTGGTTCTGGCAGAGTCTGCAGCAGGCCTTGTGCACACAGCTTTGTTTCAGTACAACATTCCATCCGCAGACAGATGGACAGTTAGAGCAAACCATCCAGACGTCAGAGGACTTGATGAGGTCTTGCGTTATGGATTTCGGAGGCAGATAGGAGGACCACTTGCCATTAGTAGAGTTCGCCTACAACAACAACTATCATTCAGTTATCTAGATGGCACCGTTTGAAGTGTTGTATGGTGGGTCTTGTCGGACACCCACCCTTTGGGAGGAGGTTGGGGAGGCCCAACTTCTAGGACCTCAGAGAGCTCAGCAGGAGGCAGAGTTGGTCTGCACTATCAGATGGAGGATGTCTGAGGCGCAGGACCATCAAAAGAGTTATGCTGATTGGAGACGTAGACCCCTGGAGTTCTCTACTGGCAACCATATATTTTTTAGTGTCTCACCCATGAAAGGGGTGAAGAGATTTGGTCTCCGAGGTAAACTAGCTCCACGATACATTGGGCATTTCCAGATCTTGGAGAGGATTGGAGCGGAAGCTTACCGTCTGGCGCTATCACCGTCTTTGGCAGGCAATCATGATGTATTTCATGTGTCTATGATGTGGAGATACGTACCCGACCGAGCATATATTTTGTCAGATATATCAGTTCCCATTCAGCCTGACATTACCTACGAGGAGGTTCTGGTACGGCTTCTGGACTACAAAAGAGCGTCAGCTGCAGAACAAGACTATTCAGCTGGTTAAAGTTGGATGGCAGTATCATTCTGATGAGGAGGCTACCTAGGAGCTCGAGGATACAATCCGAGCTCGATACCCCCATCTTTTTACTTGAGGTATGTGTGTTAGAGTTCCGTTCAACATTTATTTGTGTATCCATTGCTAGTACATGCTGTTGGTAAATAACAAAATTTGGAGACTAAATTTTTATTAGTGAGGGTGAATGTAAAATACCAAAAATGGTCAAATAACCATAACGGAATTTTTAAAAATTTTCTGAGAATTTTTCGGAACTCGTATGACGAGGTTAAGGGGATGAATTTATAGGCTTGGGGATTGCCAATTTGGATATTCCAATTAAAGTGGGAGTTGATTGAGGAATAAACTTAGGTTTTGATTTACCTAAACCTAAGTTCAAGTTATAAAACCTATTACTGTGCTCGTGCCTTAATCCTTTTTATTTCCTTCCTCCCAATCTCCTCTCCCTCATTTGCGCCAAACACCCGATTCTTCCTCTTCTCACGCTGCCGCCGAACCCTTCTTCTCCGTTTCGTCTTCCCCAACCGACACGCCGCCAACCCGACGCCACGCGGCGCCTCACCTCCCTCGCATACAAAGCCATTAGCCAAGGGAAGCCTCACCCTCTCCCTTGCGTCGTCTTCTTTCTCTTCTTGCGTTGTCGCTGACCATCTTTGCGATGATCCTTCTTTCTCTTCGAGCCACCGCTGGCCAAGCATCTTCTCCTCTGCCAACATAAATAACTCGCGGAGCACCCAGACACTTAGCCTAGCCTTAGCCATCAGCACCACCTTTTCTTCTTCCTCACTATCGCCGGCCAATCAATTGGTGGTTGGGGGAGTCTACTGACGCTGAACTGAGGTAAGACTTGCCACAAAGTTGAATGATTAAGACCTAATTTCCATTCTCTGAGTTAGAATGTTGGGATTGTTGATTGCCGGTTTCGTAGTTCCAAGTGGCACTGTTCGTCAGCGAACAACCTCCTGCAACCCACCACAAAATTGATCGAACACCAATCTAGGCAACCTTGAATCAATAAGTTTAAGGGATCAACCAAGGTAGGGTTTCATGGCTTAAGTTCTGTTTTGATTAGTAAGCAGAGTTGGAACCAGATTGGGATAGTTAGCGTTTGATCATGATTGGATTAGCTATTTGATATATGTGGGAATAGTTAAATTATACGTTTGATATATAGGACTTTGATTCAAGGCGAGCGTCTCGACGTTGGATTACTGGATATGATTTTATATTTTTGAGGCGGGTACCTTTGACTTATCTTTTTGATATTGTCATTCTGATATGCTTAGTGAGTTATAATTAGTTGTAATAGTTATGCTTATATTTGCTTAGTATGTCACTACTTGATACCGTAGTTTACCATATTATTATCTGTTATGCATTTATGTTTATGTTCTCTTGATTCTTGCATTGTGTACTTATGTAGTGACATACAATGCATTACCAGATACAGGTCTAGCTACTAGATTTACTATACATGTGTAACTAATTTACTACTTGTCCTGTGTATCTAGGTATATTAATTGGCATGTGTACCTAGATCATTGATATGGACTTGGGTTTCCTTTTGGTACACATTATGAGGAGGTTGGTGTTTTCAGGATTACATGCTTAGTGTCTCATGTGCATAAATATTATGATCATTTATGCATGTTTTAACGCACATTCACTTGCTTTATGCGTATATATTCTTTGCATGATCGTCTCTTTTATCATATACTCATCATAAATACTCTTTTGTTCGGAGATCTACTCTTTGTTTGGTTTTGTGTTAACAGGGACAACTTTTGCAGTAAAAATAGCGATTGTCGATGCACCGGAACGAGGCAGAGAACACGACCGTGCAATCTCGCATGACCGTGTGGCCAAACAAAGGAAGGACAGCGCACGACCGTGCAACACTTGCACATTCATGCGGCCAAACAGAGGCATATCCTGTTAGAGTGTATACTGAAAGTCTAAGCTTTTGTAGACATTTATTTTGAATAAAGAATCACATTTGGTCAAATTATCTATATTTATTTGTAGTTGTTCAATTAATTTATATTGTAGATAACATAGTATGTGGTGTCACATACAGAAGATAATGTTATCAGTACCTTATAAATTATAAACAGTAGCTTACGACCAAGATGGAAAGGAACAAACCATTGGAAGGTCGTAGTGTAATTAGGAATTAGTTTATCTTAACTAAATAATTACACTAGTACACTAAGAGTGTATTGAGTAGGATCATTAGAGGTCGTTTCTTTTATACTGACTTCATAAAGGAACAAATACCTCATTTATTATGGAAGTGTGTGCTCTTAATCCTAATATAATAACAAGCACATATATTTGATATTTATTTCTTTAATTTATCAATGGGTGAGATTTAGTTCGATAAATCAATAAGCCCGATAAGTTGGGAAATGATATCACTTATAGTGTGTGTTGTTGATTATAGAAGGAAACTGTGTCCTAGTGATCTAGGTTGGTAATGTCTCCAAGAGGAGCTCATAAAGATTGTCATGTTAAACCTGCAAGTGGACTTAGTCCGACATGACGATAAGGTTGAGTGGTACTACTCTTGGACTAAGATATTAATTAAATGAGTTGTCAGTAACTCACTTAATTAGTGGACATTCGACATCTTAAACACAGGGAGACTAACACACTCATAATAAGAAGGAGCCCAAAAATTTAATTTGGGATTGGTGTGGTAATTCAATAATAGTTCTCTAGTGGAATGATTTATTATTGATAAAATTAAGTTGTGTGTTCGGGGCGAACACGAGATGCTTAATTTTATCGGGAGACCAAAACCAATTCCTCCTCTCGGTCCCTATCGTAACCTCTTATTTATAGAGTACTATACCCACCTATACCCACCTTCATACCCATGTTGTAGGGGCCGGCCAAGCTAGCTTGAGGACCAAGCTAGGGTCGGCCAAGCCTTGATCCATGGGTGGTCGGCCCTAGCTTGAACCCAAGCTTAGGTGGCCAGCCCTATTAAATTAGAAAACAATTTTAATTTTAAAATTTTCTTATGTGGAAGATATAATTTATTGGAGAGATTAAAAATTAAAATATCTCTTTTATAAGTTTCTACAAAAGATTAAGAAAAGAGATTAAATCACTTTCATTATTTGTAGGTTGAAAGTTTATTTTATTTTTCTTCTTTATAAATTATTCACAAGTTGAAAAAATTAAAATTATAGAAATTTCTTTCTATCAACCATGAAGGGATTTTAAAGGGAAATTTTATTTTTGAAAAATTCCGGAGACAAATAAGGAATTTTAATTGGTTGATTGAAAATTGTCTTATTTGTTCTTCCATGAGGTGGCAGGCCATGACATGGGTAATTAGGAAATTTTATTTAATTTTTCTTAATTAATTCATGTCAAGGAAAGTTAAGGAAATTTTATTGTAATTAAATTTCCTTATTTGCCAAAGCTAAGGATTATAAAAGATGGGGTTTTGGGTGCCTTCAAGGTGAACAACCTCTATTATTTTTCTCCCTCTTTTCTTCCTTGGTGTGGCCGGCTCTTCCCTTTCTCTTCTCTCCATCCTTGTGGCCGAAACTCTCTTCTCTCTTGGAGATCAAGTGGTGGTCGGATCCTAGCTTGGTGAAGAAGGAGAGAAAGCTTGCATCCCTTGGAGATTGGTTGGTGGAAAAAGATCTTCATCATTTGGAAGTCTTGCTTGGCCGAAACATGAAGGAAGAAGAAGAAGGTGCTAGATGGTCCTCGTCTCGGAAGATCGTTGCCCACACAACGTCCGAGATTAGAAGAGGAATACGGTAGAAGATCAAGAGGCCATTATCTACTAAGTAAGGTATAACTAATATTGTTTTCCGCATCATGTTAGTTTTATCTCCATGTAAAAATACCAAATACAAGAGGCATGTGATTCTAGTTTTTTTTTTCGAATTAGTTTTCAAAATTGTGTTCTTTTGTTTTTTCTTTTCCTTGTGATTTGATTGTTCTTAGAGGTTAACCTAGGGTTACTATGGGAAGGTTAAATATTTAATTTCCTTAAAAGGCTTTGTCTAGTCGGTGGTGGTTGCTCCCATATCCAAGAAGGCTATGTGCCTCGCCATGCAGTACTGGAAGCCGATTTTAGAAATAGATATTTAATTATCTTCGTGACCTAGGTGATTTGGATTGAACTTGTTAAGTTCCGCAGGAGATCCAAGTCTAAACATAAAAGAACAAATAAATTAAACTCATGATCAAACATGTTAAGTTCTGCAGGCGATCCAAGTTTAATTTAAAAGATCACATGGTAGCTAGGAAAAGGTTCAGACCTTTGTACAAAATTTTTGTACAGTGGAACCATTTGGTTTTCCGAATAGCAACCAACAATTGGTATCAGAGCTAGGATTTTGCCTCTGTGTATTTGGTATTAGTTTAATTATGCATATGTCATACATAATTTAGATAGGATAATAGTAGGATGTGCTAACTTTGTGGATGCAGGATCCAACTATTATGGCTTATAGTTATTATGTGTGTGATTAGACCCTTGTACATGTCAAGGGCATTTTATTGTGTGTGCATGAATATATTATAAAATACAGCAAGAGTTGTATTTTGTTTTATTAGGATTTTATTTTTTGATCTAGATACATGTACATTCCTTCGAGAAATATAGGATCGAAAAATGTAAAATTCTATTGATGTCGCGAATCGAATCTTGCAAGGCGTGGAACCTTTTGAGGACCAGAGACGCAGCGGAACAAGGAGCAAGATAGATGCGACAACTAGATCCGGTGGCGGTGGCCAAAAATGGCAGCAGCTAGGGATGGCGACATACGGAGGACAACAATAGATAAAAGCCATAATAGTTAAAAATTAGTTTTTCTATTTATTGCTTTTATGTTGTGTTGTGTGTGCTTGTTAGTATGCATGTTAAGTAGGCTAACATAGTCAAAATTCCCCTTTTTAAATAACTAAGTGGGAGAGGGATTTTAAATAAATTCCACGGTCTCCATTACTGGTTTGTAAGTGATGCAAACAAACTTGCGCGTTGGCTCTGAATGCCTTCCTCCATATCGGATGAGTTTGTTTGTGGATCACTAGATCAAACTTCCATTTTGGATGACTATAGGAAATTAATTAACAGCGTGTGATCTTCCCCATCGGAAGGGGCACAATATTATTAATGGACTTAGTGTCAAGTAATAGTATACACTTAGGCACGTCTAATAGTATCCTCCCCATTGGAGTCACTGCTATTATTCGTGTGACCAAAGGAAACCAACTATTAATTTTATTTGTCAAAAAGTTAGGTTGACAAGATAATAAAATCTATGGGTTAAACCCTCTTTTTACAAATGTTGAATTTATATACGTCCACACTATCGTGGCATACAAAATTCACGGTGTTTTAAGGTGTTGGTTAATTTAAAATAGTATTGTTTGAGGAATCAATATTTAGAGTTCTGACCAAAAGTTATTTTTGATTCTTAGGATGACTTTCAACCCAATGGCCATCATACTAAAAGAGAACAGACTTACTGGTCCTAACTACATAGATTAGAAAAGGAACCTGGACATTGTTCTTACTACTGAAAGCTATAAGTTTGTACTGACTGAGCCTTGCCCTGATGCACCCACTGGTGAATCTACCTAAGAGGAGATTGAATATCATAAGAAATGGGTAAAAGCAGATGAGATGGCGCGGTGTTACATTTTGGCTTCAATGTCAAATGTATTGCAACATCAGCATCAAAATTTTCCAACAGCTTATGATATTATGAACAATCTCAAGGAACTCTTTGGTCACCAGGATCGGGCCTCTAGGCAAGAAGTGTAACGACCCAATTTTCCCTATTCTGAGTTTCAAATGTCCATAAAAATGTTTGAAAATACTGTTAAAATATTCTAGAGATTTTTAGAAATTTTTAGAGTATTTTTACGTAATTTTTGGAGGTCGTTTAGTATTTTTACAAAACCAAGGAAGTTTAAGCAAAAAGTGTTGGAGAAGAGGTTCGAACCCGCGACCTCAGGTCGGACCAAACCAAGCCAAACCGGCTTGACCAGCTGGGATAAGAGATTGATGTTAATCTCATATAGAATTAAATAAGGTTATAGTATAGTTGGGTTATATCCGAATACTTATAAAAGGAAATAAGTTTTGGGATTTTAAGGAAAACCGAACTTTTTCTCCCGAAAACCTAATTTCCTTCGCCCTTCTCCCTCGCGACGGCGCAAAGCTGCGGCGGAAACCTAGAGCGAGCTAGGGTTGGAGATTCCGGCGCCGGCAAGACTTGATTCCAGCCGTCCCTCATCCACGGTGGCTGTTCCCGACGGAGAGAAGCCCGAGAGCTCCGAGAACACGCCGGAAAAACTGCTACCCGAGCCCTAGAAGCCCTCCTTCCCTTCTTCTCAGTTGTAAGCGCAAGGGCAAGCAAAGGTAAGTACTACTCACCTGCGGTAGGAGTTGTTTCGGGTTCCTTTTTGATTCTCCCTTTGCTTCCGAGGCCTAGCATGAACCCTAGACCTTAGTATGTGGCGGCACAGCAAGTTTGACCTCTCCTTTATACGAGCACAGCATGTTAAGATTGAGAAATCGGGTTCTTTGTTCATTTTGAATTCGAAGCATGTTGTAGAGATTTATGGATCCTTTTAGCTTTCTGCCGTGAGACATAGAGGAAGAATAAGAATGATTAGGTTTAGTTTTTGGATAGCATGTTCTGCCATTGCTGGTTGTTTTTATACCATGCAGATTAGAGCATTTCTTGTCATCATTTTTCCTGTAAAACTTGAAAGGAACAGCTCTATATTAGTAGGTCTGGTTAGACTTCTTTTGTGTTATCTAGTGGCTTGTTTTCCTTGCTTCGGTTTTGTACAGCATTAGGAATAGCTTCGGTTCCTCTTAGCATGCATTTAGTAGACTTCCTTGTTGTACCATGTTATTTGTAGGAACTTTAGTTTCGTATGGCAGGAAGATTGTATTAAATGATAATGCAGAATTTTATTAGGTTAACAAGTGCAGAATCTTGCTAGTATACATGTATTCGGGTTTGCTGTGCATCATGTTTTAGTTTTTTCAGTAGCATTCTATGCCCTGTTTTTACAGCATGTTTAGAAGTATTAAAGTAGCATTCTTTGCCTATTTTTACAGCATGCTTAGAAGTATTAAAGTAGCATTCTTTGCCTATTTTGTATAGCATGTTTAGAAGATTAAAGTAGCATGTTTTATTCTATTTTTCAGTATGTTTAAAAGCCTTAGAGTAGTCATCCTTGCCATGTACTTACAGCAGGGTTAGCAGCCCTAAAGTATCGTTCTATACTTGTTTTTACAGCATGATTAGAATCATTTCATACTTGATTTTATAGCATGTTTAGAAGCACAAAAATAGCATCCTTTGCCATGTTTTCATCGTATGATTCAAAGGCTTTAAATTGCTTTCTTTGGTTTAGCTTATAGCATGATCAGTAAGCTTTAAGTTACTTGTTTTATTCTATTATATAGCATGGTTAGTTGATTATACACCCATACTTGTTAAGTATATTTAAAGGACTCCCACAATCTTTAATAAAAGATAATAAGGAAGATAAAAGAATAAGAAAGATAAAAAGTAAGTCAAGCAAGAGGCTAGTACCCGACATCCAAGAGCTTGTCGTTAAACAAATCCAGGTGACCATTTCCGAGGTCTTGGCCCTGGTAGACCGAGGTCTGCTCTTTTAGGATTGGTGGCTCGCAACCCCAACCTATTAGGGAACGCGCATGAGATGGTACTAAGCCTGGGCCCAAAGTAAAGAAAAGTAAAGAAGTAAAGAAGTAAAGAAAGAAAGAAAGAAGAAGAAAGTAAAAGATAGAAATTAAAAGATTAATTTCTAACACAAGGATACAAGAAATGAAATAAGTTCCAAGCTTAGAATAAATAAGAATGGTTAGTTTCTTTAATTCTAAGTTTACATAGTTAGTTTCTTGTTATTCTGCTTGATACTGAGTATGATTTGTATCTAGTTCATTTTCTGTATACCATGAGCATATGCAGATAGTTTTAGTATTTCAGTTTCAGTACTTATGCATTTCATTTATGCATTTCGAGTTTTGTGAGATAGATTAGTACTTACTAAGCGTTTTCGCTTATAGATCTTGTTTTCTTTCCTCCTACTGCAGATAAAGGAAAAGCTAAGATATGAAGGGAGACGACAGGGTGGTGGTGATGATGGATGTGTGTGGTGGCTGAACTATGGAGGGATCCAGAGGGGACTAGCAAGATTTATTCATTTAGAGTTTATGTCTAGTTCATTTTCCTTATTTCCATTATGAAACCATGAGTTTATGCTTGAGTTTGAAGTGCATTGTAGCTTGTTATGCTTTGTTCTGAGAGTTTTGAGTTTAATTCTTATTGCTAGTTTAGTTTTTGATTAGAATATGATTTATTAATGCGTGGTTGTGAAGAATATTGTGATCCAGCCGCATGTGGCTGTGTATATCTTTTATGTATTGTGGATTTGGTCACCGGTACAGGGGAGACTCTGCCGAATTTTTCGGTGGGAATCCCTCTGAACTGTGATAAAATCTACCTGACTCTAATTATAGAGTCAGTGCCACTAGGAGGGAAGTTATAGTTAGGTAACAATCTCCCTTAGAGAGTAGTGGTAAGAAAGGGGGGTTGTTACAAGAAGCCATGAGAAAAATAATGACGGCCACCATGCAAGAGGGTACTCCTGTGAGGGATCATATCCTAAAGATGATGGCTTATCTAAATGAAATACAAATCCTTGGAGGAGAAATTGATGGGGAAACCCAGATCGATATGATCCTCCAAACGCTACCTAGAAGTTTTGAGCAATTCCGCCTGAATTAAATATGAATAAAAGGGTATATTCATTGGCGGAACTACTGACAGAACTTCAGGCAGCAGAAGGTTTGTTTTGTCACAATTCTCAGGTTCACTATGCTGAAAATGGTTCTACTTCTAAACCGAAAGGAAAGAAGAAGAAGAAACAAATTGCCTCAGCAAAGAAAGTGAATAAATCTCAGAGTACAGGATCTAAAGCTGGAGTGAAGAAGCCGAAGGGCAAGTGCTTCATCTGCAAGTAGTCAGGGCATTGGAAGGTGGCCTGTCCTCGTAGGAATCAAAACAACAAAGGTATATCTCATGCTCTAGTTGTTGAAACATGTTTAGCGGTGTTATCTACCAGCACCTGGTGTGTAGATACGGGATCCACTGATCATGTCTGCAATTCTTTGCAGGGGTTCCAGGAAACTCGACGACTATATGAAGGAGAGATAACCGTCTACATGGGCAATGCTACTAAGGTGGCGACTGTTGCAGTGGGAGACATCTACTTATCTTTTCATAGAAATAGAAAATTGGTTTTAAGAAATTGTCTTTATGTACCCAGTTTTAGAAAGAATTTAATTTCAGCTTCTAAACTATTTTTGGATGGATATTCTGTTTCTTTTAATAACAATGTAGTTATAAAGAGAAATAAAGTGATTATCTGTTCTGGTGCATTAGTTAGCAATTTATATACTTTAAATCCAATTTCTCCCAGAAAGAAAAATATGGAAATTTATAACACATCTTCTAACACTAATAAGAGAAAACAGCATTCGGAAATGAACCAAGCATATCTTTGGCATCTAAGGCTTGGTCATATTAACTTAAGTAGGATTCAAAGGCTTATAGCCGATGGACTCTTGTGTTCATTAGAGTTGGAAAATTTTCCAACTTGTGAATCTTGCTTAGAAGGAAAAATGACCAAGAGGCCTTTTAAGGCCAAGGGGTATAGAGCCAAAGAAGTGTTAGAATTGGTTCATTCTGATTTGTGTGGTCCTATGTCTATCCAGGCGAGAGGTGGTTTTGAATATTTTGTCTCTTTTATAGACGATTATACAAGATACGAATACATTTACCTAATGCGCCGCAAGTCCGAGTGCTTTGATAAATTCAAAGAGTACAAGGCTGATGCGGAGAAACGACTAGGTAAAAGTATCAAGACACTACGGTCTGATCGTGGTGGCGAATACCTCTTAGGAGAGTTTAGGAATTACTTATCAGAGGCCGGGATTCAATTTCAATTGTCCGCACCTGGTACACCCCAACAGAATGGTGTGGCAGAACGAAGGAATATGACTCTTGTGGAGATGGTTAGATCGATGATGAGTTATTCAGAATTACTAAATTTTTTTGGGGATACGCTCTGGAAACGGCAGCGCACATTCTGAACTTAGTAATTTCTAAATCAGTATCTTCTACTCCCACAGAATTGTGGAATGGGTGAAAACCCAGTCTAAGACATATTTGGATTTGGGGTAGTCCAGCACATGTGCTGAAACCAGATGCTGATAAGTTAGAATCTCGTACAGAAGTTCGCGTGTTTGTGGGTTATCCCAGAGGAACGAAAGGTGGTTTATTTTATAGTCCTAAAAACCAGAAGGTCATTGTTAGCACCAATGCCCAGTTTTTAGAAAAAGACTATATAATGGATCACAAGTCCAGTAGAAAAGTTGTTCTAGAAGAACTTAGAGAGGACACGTCTACTTTAGAACCAATAGTACAAGATGAAGTACCACAAGAGACTGCAACACGTGTTACACATGATACACAACCACAGATGGTGCCTCGTCGTAGTGGGAGAGTTGTCAGGGAACCTGAGAGATTCATGTTTTTGGGAGAGTCTTCGGACTTGATCCCGGGTAAACATGAACCTGATCCCCGAACATATGACGAAGCACTCCAAGATATAGATGCAGCATCTTGGCAAAAGGTAATGAATTCTGAAATAGAGTCTATGTACTCTAATAAGGTCTGGGAGCTTGTAGAACCACCTGATGGTGTAAAAGCCATTGGATGCAAGTGGATCTACAAAAGGAAAATAGGGACAAACGGGAAGGTAGAAACCTTCAAAGCTAGGCTTGTTGTGAAAGGGTACACTCAGAAAGAGGGAATCGATTATGAGGAGACCTTTTCACCGGTAGCCGTGCTTAAGTCTATCGAGATACTCTTATCCATTGCTGCTCATATGGATTATAAGATTTGGCAAATGGATGTCAAGACAACTTTCCTTAATGGAAGTCTTGAAGAGAACATCCATATGAAGCAACCAGAAGGGTTCATTGAAAAAGGCAAAGAGCATCTAGTGTGCAAGCTCAATCGATCCATTTATGGACTGAAGCAAGATTCAAGCTCTTGGAACATCCGGTTTAATAAATTAATCCAGTCATATGGATTTATTCAGTGTCCGGATGAGTCTTGTGTATACAAGAAGTGTAACGAAAACGTGGTGGTATTTCTTGTACTATACGTAGATGATATTTTGTTAATTGGCAACAATGTCAAGGTATTATCGGACATAAGGGTATGGTTGTCCAAACAATTTGATATGAAGGACTTAGGAAATTGTGCACACATTCTTGGGATCAAAGTTATAAGGGATCGCAAGAAAAGAATGTTGTGTCTATCCCAAGCTTCATATATAGATACAATCCTTGCTCATTTTAGTATGCAGAATTCCAAGAAAGGTTTCTTACCTTTTAGGCATGGAATAGCTCTATCTAAAGAGATGTCTCCGAAGACATCAAAGGAGATAGAGGACATGAAAGGAATTCCTTATGCTTCGGTTGTAGGAAGCCTTATGTATCCAATGCTGTGTACGAGACCTGATATCTATTTTGTCGTGGGCATGGTTAGCAGATATCAGAGTAATCCTGGACAAGGACATTGGACTGCGGTAAAGTATATATTAAAGTACCTGAGAAGGACTAGAGATTATATGCTAGTTTACCAAGCAGACAATTTGCTCCCTGTGGGTTACACGGATTCAGATTTCCAATCGGATAGGGACAACAGTAAGTCTACATCAGGCTATGTATTTACTTTAGGAGGTGGAGTCATTGCATGGAGGAGTGTTAAGTAGAAATGCGTTTCGGACTCAACCATGGAAGCTGAGTATGTGGCAGCCTCTGAGGCAGCTAAAGAAGCAATATGGCTCAGGAACTTTCTAATGGACTTAGATGTGATTCCTGGTTTGCCCAAAATCATCACAATTTATTGTGATAATAGCGGTGCAGTTGCAAACTCGAAGGAACCACGAGCCCATAAGGCAAGTAAACATATAGAGCGCAAGTATCACCTGATACGAGATATCGTGAAGCGAGGAGAAGTTGTCATCGCCAAGATTGCATCGGCAGATAACCTGGCAGATCCTTTCACTAATGCCCTTCCGGCAAAAGCTTTCGATCGGCATGTGGAGGGGATGGGAATCAGATGTATGGCAGAAGATATGGCAGCTTAGTCATTAGTATAAGTGAGAGATTGTTAGAGTGTATACTGAAAGCCTAAGCTTTTGTAGACATTTATTTTGAATAAAGAATCACATTTGGTCAAATTATCTACATTTATTTGTAGTTGTTCAATTAATTTATATTGTAGATAACATAGTATGTGGTGCCACATACAGAAGATAATGTTATCAGTACCTTATAAATTATAAACAGTAGCTCACGAACAAGATGGAAAGGAACAAACCATTGGAAGGTTGTAGTGTAATTAGGAATTAGTTTATCTTAACTAAATAATTACACTAGTACACTAAGAGTATATTGAGTAGGACCATTAGAGGTCGTTTCTTTTATACTGACTTTATAAAGGAACAAAGACCTCAGTTAATATGGAAGTGTGTGCTCTTAATCCTAATATAATAACAAGCACAAATATTTGATATTTATTTCTTTAATTTATCAATGGGTGAGATTTAGTTCGATAAATCAATAAGCCCGATAAGTTGGGAAATGATATCACTTATAGTGTGTGTTGTTGATTATAGAAGGAAACTGTGTCCTAGTGATCTAGGTTGGTAATGTCTCCAAGAGGAGCTCATAAAGATTGTCATGTTAAACCTTCAAGTGGACTTAGTCCGACATGACGATAAGGTTGAGTGGTACTACTCTTGGACTAAGATATTAATTAAATGAGTTGTCAGTAACTCACTTAATTAGTGGACATTCGACATCTTAAACACAGGGAGACTAACACACTCATAATAAGAAGGAGCCCAAAAATGTAATTTGGGATTGGTACGGTAGTTCAATAATAGTTCTCTAGTGGAATGAATTATTATTGATAAAATTAAGTTGTGTGTCCGGAGCGAACACGGGATGCTTAATTTTATCGGGAGACCAAAACCAATTCCTCCTCTCGGTCCCTATCGTAACCTCTTATTTATAGAGTACTATACCCACCTATACCCACCTTCATACCCATGTTGTAGGGGTCGGCCAAGCTAGCTTGAGGACCAAGCTAGGGTCGGTCAAGCCTTGATCCATGGGTGGCCGGCCCTAGCTTGAACCTAAGCTTAGGTGGCCGGCCCTATTAAATTAGAAAATAATTTTAATTTTAAATTTTTCTTATGTGGAAGATATAATTTATTGGAAAGATTAAAAATTAAAATATCTCTTTTATAAGTTTCTACAAAAGATTAAGAAAAGAGATTAAATCACTATCCTTATTTGTAGATTGAAAGGATATTTTATTTTTCTTCTTTATAAATTATTCACATGTTGAAAAAATTAAAATTATAGAAATTTCTTTTTATCAACCATGAAGGGATTTTAAAGGGAAATTTTATTTTTTAAAATTTCCGGAGACAAATAAGGAATTTTAATTGGTTGATTGAAAATTGTCTTATTTGTTCTTCCATGAGGTGGCCGGCCATGACATGGGTAATTAGGAAATTTTATTTAATTTTTCTTAATTAATTCATGTCAAGGAAAGTTAAGGAAATTTTATTGTAATTAAATTTCCTTATTTGCCAAAGCTAAGGATTATAAAAGAGGAGGTTTTGGGTGCCTTCAAGGTGAACAACCTCTATTATTTTTCTCCCTCTTTTCTTCCTTGGTGTGGTCGGCTCTTCCCTTTCTCTTCTCTCCATCCTTGTGGCCAAAACTCTCTTCTCTCTTGGAGATCAAGTGGTGGTCGGATCCTAGCTTGGTGAAGAAGGAGAGAAAGCTTGCATCCCTTGGAGCTTGGTTGGTGGAAAAAGATCTTCATCCTTTGGAAGTCTTGCTTGGCACTAACTTGAAGGAAGAAGAAGAAGGTGCTAGGTGGTCCTCGTCTCGGAAGATCGTTGCCCACATAACGTCCGAGATTAGAAGAGGAATACGGTAGAAGATCAAGAGGTCATTATTTACTAAGTAAGGTATAACTAATATTGTTTTCCGCATCATGTTAGTTTTATCTCCATGTAAAAATACCAAATACAAGAGGCATGCGATTCTAGTTTTTTTTTTCGAATTAGTTTTCGAAATTGTGTTCTTTTGTTTTTTCTTTTCATTGTGATTTGATTGTTCTTAGAAGTTAACCTAGGGTTACTATGGGAAGGTTAAATATTTAATTTCCTTAAAAGGCTTTGTCTAGTCGGTGGTGGTTGCTCCCATATCCAAGAAGTTCATGTGCCTCGCCATGCAGTACTGGAAGTCGATTTTGGAAATAGATATTTAATTGTCTTCGTGACCTAGGTGATTTGGCTTGAACGTGTTAAGTTCCGCAGGAGATCCAAGTCTAAACCTAAAAGAACAAATAAATTAAACTCAGGATCAAACGTGTTAAGTTCCACAGGCGATCCAAGTTTAATTTAAAAGAACACATGGTAGCTAGGAAAAGGTTCAGAGCTTTGTACAAAATTTTTGTACAGTGGAACCATTAGGTTTTCCGAGTAGCAACCAACACATCCGTGCATGGTCATGCAAACCTGCTCTTCTGTGCCCCTCACAACCAGCAGCCAAGCCATACACAACCATGTGATCCTGCACGACCGTGTCCCAGGAGACGAGCCCCATATCCACACGGTCGTGCCGTAGTGTCGTACGCTAGCCTATAAAAAGGGTTCTAACCCTTCTCCTCCGGAGGAAGCGAGCCAAAAAAGGGAGGATAGCCTTGGTGTCATTCCACGCCGTCCAGGACCTCCGTCTAGCGATCCTTCATCACAACATCAACTCCAGAAACAAAGGATTGGATCCGAATATCACTCGTCGTCATTGGATAAGCATCCTTTCTCTTTCTTTCTTCTTGTTTGAGGATTATATGATTAATTACATTATGTCTTCAAGTTTTTCTCCGGCATCTATGGAGTAGATTCCGTGTTCTAGGATTAGGGAGTAGTTGTGGATTGGTTTTGATGTAAGACTCAAATTTATGCTTTTATTCATTGGATGATTTCTCTTGCTTTATTTCAACTACCATGCATGAGATTGATTGTGTAGGAATTGTTAACCTCGTAGAGAGAGTATCCTAGATCGTATACCCGAGGGGCCCTAGTGACAGGAGTAACCCTTTCACGGACATCTAGGGTATTTCCTTGAAAGGAGAGACAACTCCTCCACAAGGAAGTAAGAGACCAAACTAACCCCATATTTCTATCCTTAATGACACCAATTAGAGTTGCGTTCTTGTGATCTACCGAAGCGCCCTAGTGACAGGGGTTAACCGTAACAGGATTTCACAGGGATCTTCTCTATTTAGTACTTAAGGATGGTTACTTTAGCTTCCGGCGAATGCATATTGACGGACAATGAGTAAAGGATAGAACGTGATACATCAATACCACCACAATGAAACCTGTAGGACCGTTAGATTCGATAGAGGGGGGGTGAATATCGATTCGAAAAAACAAGAGTTTAAACGCAGCGGAAAAGTAAACGAACACAGTTGTTTTTTACTTCGTTCGGAGCCTGTGACGACTCCTACTCGAAGGCCCGTGGTCCTTGACCACTTTCGTTGGGCAATCACTATCAATTCGAATATTACAGAGTTAAGTACAAGAATTGACAGATAAAGAAAATACCGACAATAGAATTGAAACAAAACCAGCACTGAGTCGGAGAGCTTTTCGTAGCGTCGCAAGAGCACAGAGCAGCAGATCTTGGATTCTTAGTTGATATAAAGCTCCACCCTTGCCCCTTCTTTTATATGAAGCTCAGGGCGCCCCGGATCCCTTCCAGGCGCCCTGGTGAGACGTGGCAGGTCCAACCAGTGAGCTCCACGTGGCGACGCGCAATCAGGATAAAGTTTGCCTCCCGGGCGCCCGGATCCCTTCCGGGCGCCCGGACCCTGTTTTCCCGCAGAATCCGTCCTGCAAGACAAACGTTAGTCCGGAGGCAAATATATATCCTGTAAAACAGATTGTTAGCACAATTAAAGTTCAACAAAGTAATAGCAAAGAGTATGACTTAGATTCCGTCTTTCCGAGACCGGAATCTAGTCACGATCTCGACTTAGATATCCGAAATGGATCTAAGCCGGATCGACGCCTAATGTTCCCTTCCCGGGAACGCGTCCTCGCAGTCACTCCCCTCCAGTGACTTACCTTACTTACCTGCCAGACGTCCGGTCAGCCCTTCGACCCGTCTGGACTTCTCGCCAGCTATCCGGTCAGCCCGTCGACCTAGCTGGACTTCTCGGCGTCCTGTCAGCCCGTCGACGCTTGGACTTCGCCACTATCCGGTCAGCCCGTCGACCTAGCTGGACTTCTGCCAAGCGTCCGGTCAGCCGTCGACCCGCTTGGACTTCTTGCCGACTATCCGGTCAGCGTCGACCTAGCTGGACTTCGTGCCGGACATCCGGTCACCCGTCGACTGCTGGACTTTTTCTGCACACTTGATCAAAGTGTCGGACAACACAACCCTAACCTATTTGTCATTCATCAAAACCTAGGTTAGACCGTTAGTGCTACCCGCACCAACAATCTCCCCCTTTTTGATAGAATGACAACCTGGTTAAGTTAGTGAAAACATATGCATGAAACAACATGCATTTATGTGGTTTTAAAGTTTGTTAGTTTGTATTTTCAAATTGGTTTAGCTAACTTAATCACCTAACCCTCCTCCCCCTTTGGCATTCATCAAAAAATGAACAAAGGTAAATAATCATAGTGAAGACTTACTGTAACAGGTAATCAAATTTTAAAAGATAACTAAGTTTGGTTCAAAATTTGAAAGATAAAAGTGCAATTTTTAACACCAAGTTAAAAAATAGTCAAGTTGACTTGGGGTAGACAAGTTGAGTTTTGAAAAGTTAAAGTTAATCAAATTTAACTTTTCAAGCGTGTAGAAATTTTCAAGACAGGTTTTTCAAATTTACTTTTTATGTTTAAGTAACATTTAATTTTCAAAAAGGTAAATTTTTCAACTTCGATTTTTCAAACAAAGCAAAAATTAAACTTTTCAAGAAATAAAATTTTTGCCAAAATTAATTTTTAAGGCTAATTTTGGAAATAGTTAATTTTTCAAATCAGGTTTGAAAATTAGGTGGGATTAAACTTAGTTAAATTTAACTTTTTGAAAACTGGCGTTTTAAAAATAAGTTAGTTTTAAAATAGATGTAAAAAAGTATTTTTCAAACACACAAAATTTTAATTAATTTCTCCCCCTGAACTTGATACTTAAAAGTTTGAAAATATTTGCTAAAAATATTCAAAGTAATTTTTTTTTTTAAATGAGGTAGAATTTTCTAGAGAGATTTTAAAGAGAAAATTAAAAAAATAACGCTTAAGGACATAATTAAAAAATAAACATCCCCCTGAATTTGATATTCCTTTAATTTGATATTCCTTTAATTTATTAATCCTCCTTATTTATTAATTTTTCTAGGGGATTTAAAAGAAATTGAACCTCCCCCTGAATTGGTTACTCCCCTTAATTTAATATCTCCCCTTTAATACTAAGGTTTGGTTGTGTTAAATTTCAAAGCCCTAACACATTTGTCTAATTTAGTAATACATATATTATTATCTCTGTATCCTTGGTATAACTGTTTATTTGAATTTGATTAATCAATTATTAATTAATTTTAGATTCAGGTGCTTAACTTTAGTTTAAGGTTAAATAAGATAAGATTTTATTAATTCAATAACAGTTAAGCATTATCAATAATTTATTGATTAGTTTTCACTTGATTTAATAATTTAATACTTAGTGAAATAATTTAAATTTCATATTACTTGATTGAGCTGGTCAATGAAAGTGTTAGTTATAATTATGATTATTAAAAAAAATTTAAAGGGATTACTAAAACAGCATTTAAAAGGAATTTAAAATGATTTTTATAATATGTTTTATGTCAATTAACATATGTTTGATTCAGTTTTGATTTTAGATTTAAATTAATATTAGTGGTTAATTTAAGTTTAAGTTTAATTTCAAGTTCTAAGTTAAAAATTTTAATTTTAATTTTAATTTCAATATTAAGTTTTAATTTAAGATTTAATTTTTAGTTAAGTCAAATTAAAAATTAATTTTAAGGTTAAAATGATGTTTAAGATTAAAAATGAGTTTAAAGTCAAAATAATAATTTTTAAAGTGAAAATAATCTATAGAAAAATTTATTATTACTATTTTTAAGTTAACAAAATTTCATTCAAAATGATACAAAATTTTTAAATAGTTTTAAAATAATTTTTAAAATATTTTTTAAATGATTTTTAAAAGTTTTTTTTTAAATAATTTTTGAAATAATTTTTAAGTTAAAATAATTTTTAAGTTAAAATAATTTTTAAGTTAAAATAATTTTTAAAATAACAATAATTTTTAAAAGGTTTTAAAAGAATTTTTTAAAAGAATTTTTGAAGTTTTTTTTTTAAATGATTTTTAAAAGAGTTTTTTAAAATAATTATTAAAAATGTTTTAAAATAATTTTTTTTTAAAAAAAAAATTTAAAATGATTTTTTAAAAGAGTTTTTAAAATAATTTTTAAAATGTTTTAAAATAATTTTTTAAAAGAATTTTTTAAAGTTTAAAATGATTTTTAAAAGAGTTTTTAAAATAATTTTTAAAATGTTTTAAAATAATTTTTAAAAGAATTTTTTAAAGAGTTTTTAAAGAATTTTTAAAAAGTTTTTTAAAGAATTTTAAAAAATAGTTTTTAAAGAATTTTAAAAAATAGTTTTTAAAGAATTTTAAAAATAGTTTTTTAAAGAAATTTAAAAATAGTTTTTAAAGAAATTTAAAAATAGTTTTTAAAGAATTTTACAAATAGTTTTTTAAAGAATTTTTAAAATAGTTTTTAAAGAATTTTTAAAATAGATTTTAAAGAATTTTTAAAATAGTTTTTAAAGAATTTTTAAAATAGTTTTTAAAGAATTTTTAAAATAGTTTTTTTTTAAAGAATTTTTAAAATAGATTTTAAAGAATTTTGAAAATAATTTTTAAATATCGTTTTTAAAGAATTTTTAAAATAGTTTTTAAATAATTTTTAAAATAGGTTTTAAAGAATTTTTAAAAATAGTTTTTTTAAAGAATTTTTTTTTTAAAATAGTTTTTTAAAGAATTTTTAAAAATAGTTTTTAAAGAATTTTTAAAACAGTTTTTAAAGAATTTTTAAAATAGATTTTAAAGAATTTTTAAAAATAGTTTTTAAAGAATTTTTTAAATAGATTTTAAAGAATTTTTAAAATAGTTTTTAAAGAATTTTTAAAAATAGTTTTTAAAGAATTTTTAAAATGGTTTTTAAAGAATTTTTAAAATGGTTTTTAAAGTTATTATAATTTGAATTTGAAATTCGAAATTTAATTTTAATTAAATTTAATTTAATTTGAAATTTGAAAATTAATTTTAATTTAATTTTAAATTCGAAATTTAATTTTAATTAATTTTAATTTAATTTAAAATTTGGAAATTAATTTTAATTTGAAAATTATTTAATTTAATCCTTATTCATCTCACCCGATCTAGATTATCAATCAGGGAATCCTATAATTTTGTGAGATGAATTAGATTTAATTATAGAGTTTGGTTTAACTTGTGTTAGATTCAGGTTTAGCTTTGGTCTCAACAAATAGACATTCTTCGGATAAACTTCTAAGCTTGGTGAGTCACCTGGACATCATTAGAAGTAACCAACCCTTCGAGGTTTTCCGAATAATCCTATCCACGGAGCTTAGTACCAAACCTTGGTCTACCTAGTTAGGATCCGTAAGGGGTAGCTTCGGTCAGTTCCACTTGGCCAAATGCACCAGATCGAAGCCATATCTTTCTAGACATGCGATGTCCAAGCTTCCCCAACGTACTATCATCCAAAACTTCACCAGTACTACTTGTCAAGTTAAACTTTTTGTCCCTGTTTATTCTATTCCTAACTACCCTGCCAGGTAGGTTGGTTTTTGGGTACCCTACCGGGTAAGTTTGTTTCGGTTACCCTGTCGGGTAAATTATTTTTGGAGGTGCCAGCTATTCTGGAGCCTCCCCTAAATTGTTGATTTTTATTTTTAAGATTTCTTGTATAATTAGAGTTAGTTTTAGTTAAGTTTTAATGTTTAATTTGTAATTTAAATTTAAGTTTTTAATTTTGAATTAATTAAATTGGTCAAATTATCTTTCTTTAAAAGAGTATATTTAATATTTAAATTTTCTTTCAATTTTAATTTTATTGGGTTAATTGACTTATCTTTCTTTAGTAGCTTATTTTTAAAGTTTAGGTTTTTATTTAATTTTGAGTTAATTAAATTGTTTGAATTATATTTCTTTAAGGGTTTATCTTTTAACTTTTTATTAATTGTTAATTTTGAATTTTCTAGATTATTTTTGTTTAATATGTTATCTTTAACATTTAATTTTAAGTTTGTTAACTTCCGTTTTGATTTTATCAAAGTGTTTGATTTTATCCTTATATTTTCTTTACCTTTTAAGTTGATATAATTAGTGGAATTTATTAAATAAGTCTTATCATTAAAATTTAATTTTTTGTTAATTAAATTATCTTGGGTTTGGATAGAATTTTCTAGATTGATATTGTCTAGATTATTAAACAATTTATTAATTGTGTCTAGATTGATATTGACCTTGTCATCCTTTTTGTTTGAATTTTCAAATTTGTTTAGGTTTAAATTCGAATTTTTAGATTTATTAATTATTTTCAGATTTTCTGTATTTTCTAAATTAATTATATTTGTTTTATCAGAAAATATCCTAGGGGTATTTTCTGTATTTTCTGAATTAATTATATTTGTTTTATCAGAAAATGTCCTAGGGGTATTTTCGCAAGTATTGTCATGTACACTATTTTCACATATACTTTCAGATATATCCAAATTAACATGCACATATTTTAAACTACTACTAGCAAGGGTGTTTTGGTAAATATTACTAACCTTGAGCGCAACCCCTAATTCAGCAGGCTTCTCCGTTGGATCTGACTCGAGTCCGGATTCGACTTTAACTTGATCTTCTAGCTCCATTGGCGTCTCGTGAAGCTTGATCAACTGGGTCCACAACTCATATGCATTCTTGTATTTTTCTAGTCTGCATATGATATTGTTAGGTAAAATATTACAAATAATTTTACTTACGTTTTTATTCAGTTCCGAGTTCTGAGAAGGTTTTTTCAATATTCGCATATAATCGATATCTACGCTTCCTAAGAAGCATTCCATTCTTCGCCTCCAGTAGTTGAAATCTTCATCGTACGGTGGTGGTTCATTGGGGTTCCATCCTTCTTGAAAAGACATTGTTCTTGCACACAATGAAACAAAGACAAAATCCCAAGACTTGGTCTTGGATTAGCAGTGCTGGAAAAAATAATATTTCACTAAATTTTTTTTTAAAAAAAATAATAAAATATTATTAAAATATTAATAAAAAATATTATCTCAAATTTTTGAAAATGTAATATTTTGTCGATACTAAATAATAGTGAAAAGATGACGATGTATTTTTCAAAAACAGTTTTGGAGGGAAAAAACGAAAGGCGTACCAAACGATACCTGATAGTGAAAAGGCGTGTCAAAAATAGTAAAATGTAATATTTTAAAAACAAACGATATTTAATTTTTCTTTCAAAAAGTCCCCCCTTTGCCTGATTGGTGGTTGCACCAAATCAGAGCGGTACCTGCTCTGATACCACTTGTAGGACCGTTAGATTCGATAGAGGGGGGGTGAATATCGATTCGAAAAAACAAGAGTTTAAACGCAGCGGAAAAGTAAATGAACACAGTTGTTTTTTACTTCGTTCGGAGCCTGTGACGACTCCTACTCGAAGGCCCGTGGTCCTTGACCACTTTCGTTGGGCAATCACTATTAATTCGAATATTACAGAGTTAAGTACAAGAATTGACAGATAAAGAAAATACCGACAATAGAATTGAAACAAAACCAGCACTGAGTCGGAGAGCTTTTCGTAGCGTCGCAAGAGCACAGAGCAGCAGATCTTGGATTCTTAGTTGATATAAAGCTCCACCCTTGCCCCTTCTTTTATATGAAGCTCAGGGCGCCCCGGATCCCTTCCAGGCGCCCTGGTGAGACGTGGCAGGTCCAACCAGTGAGCTCCACGTGGCGACGCGCAATCAGGATAAAGTTTGCCTCCCGGGCGCCCGGATCCCTTCCGGGCGCCCGGACCTCCGGGCGCCTGGATTCCTTCCGGGCGCCCGGACCCTGTTTTCCCGCAGAATCCGTCCTGCAAGACAAACGTTAGTCCGGAGGCAAATATATATCCTGTAAAATTGATTGTTAGCACAATTAAATTTCAACAAAGTAATAGCAAAGAGTATGACTTAGATTCCGTCTTTCCGAGACCGGAATCTAGTCACGATCTCGACTTAGATATCCGAAATGGATCTAAGCCGGATCGACGCCTAATGTTCCCTTCCCGGGAACGCGTCCTCGCAGTCACTCCCCTCCAGTGACTTACCTTACTTACCTGCCAGACGTCCGGTCAGCCCTTCGACCCGTCTGGACTTCTCGCCAGCTATCCGGTCAGCCCGTCGACTTAGCTGGACTTCTCGCCAAGCGTCCGGTCAGCCCGTCGACCCGCTTGGACTTCTCACCAGCTATCCGGTCAGCCCGTCGACCTAGCTGGACTTCTCGCCAAGCGTCCGGTCAGCCCGTCGACTCGCTTGGACTTCTTGCCAGCTATCCGGTCAGCCCGTCGACCTAGCTGGACTTCGTGCCAGACATCCGGTCAGCCCGTCGACCTATCTGGACTTTTCCTGCACACTTGATCAAAGTGTCAGACAACAACACAACTAACTTAACCTATTTCTCATTCATCAAAACCTGGGTTAGACCGTTAGTGCTACCCGCACCAACAAAACCGAACTCCTAGAACTCTTCATAAACCAAGATAATTATTCTCTCTTCTCTAGTTCTCGTTTTCGCTTTCCAATCACTTTTCTTTAGATACCTTACCACCATTGGTAGTTTAGCTAATCCTAAGTGAACCATTGCTAGTGCTTATAACCAGTGCTCATGGGATCGATAATCTTTATTACTGACGGCGAATCCGTGCACTTGCGGAATCGTAACAAGTTTTTGCCGTCGTTGCTGGGGACTGCATCTATAACATTAGCAAAAATCATATTAGATTAGTCTAGACTTTATTTTTTTTCTTTATCTCTCCTTTTTCAAATATTTTGCATTTCAGAGATAAATAATTTTATTTTTATTTTTCTTTATTTTCTGTATTTTTATTAAAATGCCTAAAAAATAATAATAATATTATTCCAACTCTTTTCTTTTCTTTATTTTGCTTAATTTTACACTCAAATATTTCATATCTTATTTTTGCATGCGAAAAGCTAATCTTTCAGGACAACTTCTACCATTCAATCTAGAGATAAATAGGACTTTCCTGAGAAGAAGAGACTTACAAAAAGCATTTCAAGCCGAACAAGAATCTTTAGAAAAGGCTGACAAACTGTTGAAGGATTACGCAGCACCATATGCACGAGGGGTTCGGTCTAGCATCACTCGACCGCCAATCAAAGCTAACAATTTTGAAATCAAGCTTGCAGCAATCCACATGGTCTAGCAGAACAATTTGGAGGAGGACCGCACGATGATCCAAATCATTACTTAGAGCTTTTCTATGAGATTTGCGGTACCATAAAAGTGAACGGGGCCCCTCCAGAATCAATAAGGTTACTTCTTTTTGGATTTCCCCTGAAAGACAGTGCCAAGCAGTGGCTAAATTCTCTTCCAGCAAACAGCATAACGTCTTGGGAGCAGTGTGAGCAGAAATTTATGGACAAATTTTACCCGCCAAGCAAAATTGCCCACATGAGGAATTTGATCGCAAGCTTCAAACAGGTAGAATCAGAATCATTATTTGAAGCCTGGAACAGATTCAAAAGTATGCTGAGACAGTGCCACCATCATGGCCTTGAGAAATGGTTGGTTCTACACACATTCTACAATGGAATCAACTATCACACGACGGTATCCCTCGATTTTGCAGCAGGAGGAGCATTAATGAACAAGAGCCTTGATGAAGCTGAAGAGATCATAGAGAATGTGGCACAGAACCACCATCAGTGGGCAGCCGAAAGATCTAGTGGTTCTTTCTCAGGGAATCCAATAAAGGCGTCAGGAAAATTTGACGTAGATACTGTCACACTCATGTCTGCAAAGCTGGACGCTCTGACCAAGAAGCTTGAGGCCATGGGAAACAACATGGCCAATGCAATAGTATGTGTTTGTGAAACTTGTGTAAGTACGGATCACGCTCAAGATACTTGCCCCCTAGGGCCAATACAAGCACAGATAAACCAACTTGAGCAATACGATGCGATAGTCAGTTACAACCAAAAGAAAAACAATCCGTACTCCAATACATACAACCCTGGATGGAGGAACCACCCAAATTTTTCATACTAGAATAATCAGGACCAAGGACAAGCAAAACAAAGCTATCAACCTGGGCAACAGAGCTACTCATCTGGACAACAGACTTATCAATAACAACAACCTTCACAATTGTCCAGAATCAAAAAGATGCTCGAAGAAGCCCTCTCAGAGTAAAAAGAGATGAAGAATGAGATCAAGCAATTGATTCAAAGACTAGAAAATTTCAAAAAGTATCAGAAGATGCAAGACAGCCAGATATCCCAGATAGTGTTGGTGCAGCGGGGACGACAAGAGGGGGGTGAATTGCCTGAAAAAATAAAGTATACCTTCCTCAAGACTTTCAACTCAAAAATGCAACACTAATAAAATAAAAAGCAGAAATAAAAGAGGAGACAGAATTTTGACTTGGTTACAACCAAGACGGTTATTAATCCAAGGCGGTCGAACAGCTCTACTAGAATATCTCCTTCACTGTAGGCGGAGAAGCCTTCTTTACACACTTAGAATGCTCAGAGGTTACTAGGAACTTAATATAGAGTTAAATTCTTGATTGATGTTTATTCCTAGGTCCAGGGGTCCTTTTATAGCCATTGGACAGTCTATCTCGTAGGCCGAAGGTGCCTCCAACTGAGGTCCAAGGCGCCTCAGCTCGGGTGAATGGATAGAACTCTATCCGGTCGACAACGATCGTTTTGACCAGGGCTGAGGCACCTCAAACAAACATGAAGGCACCTCCATGGTGGAGGCGCCTCAAACAAGCATAAAGGCGCCTCCAATGTGGAGGCGCCTCCAATACTTGATGAAGGCGCCTTGAGCTTCATTTCCAGCTTGTTTTCTCCTTTGTTTTGACTTTCGAAGCTTCACGTGTTTGGGTGATTCCGGCCAACAAGAATAGGGCCCCCCTGAACCCAATTCTCGGCCTTTTCCTCGAGCAGGCTTCCGTCCCGGCTTCTCATCCCTCGAATGCCACGCACGTTCTTCTCGTCCACCGGAGTACACTTCCGCAGCTCTCTCATCCTTCGAACGCACCCAGCCCATCGGTTCCCTTCCCGTGTCGTCCTTCTCGCTAGCTGCGTCTTCCGCTCGACTTCCTGCGCTCCTAAGTTCCTGCACACTTAGACACAGTGATCAAATAATAAAGCAGGACCTAACTAACTTGGTTGATCACATCAAAATACCTACGGGGTCCAACAATCTCCCTCTTTTTGATGTGTATCAACCCAAGTTCAAGTTAGGGTTAAACAGACAAGTTGTAATTTTGAATAAATTACTAAACTAACCTTTTTTAGGCATAAATTTGTAATTAAAATAAATTGCAACATAAGATTTAGCTCAGATCGCCAATTTTTGAACAGAATATCATTTTACAAAATTTCAAAATAGAAAATAGAATTTTAAAATATTTCTAACTCCCCCTTAACTTGTGTCATCTGCCTTTGATCACAGCAAAAATGGGGTCTAAAACATGTTCAAAATTCTAAGTCTTTTGAGATAGTTTCTAAGTCTTTTGAAAACATATGCTAAAAGATTTCTTTAAAAAGAAATTCTAACTTAAGCACTTTAAAAAAGAGTTAAAAAAGTTTTTGAAGTAAAAATAATAATTAAAACAAAATTTTAACTTAGGCCTATCTCTCCCCCTTTGAAACAAGATTTTAACATATTCTAAAAGATTTTTTAAGGAATTTCCAAAATATTTTTAAAAGAAACTTTCTAAAGAATTATTTAATCTTAATTTTAATGCTTTATCAGAAAGTTAATTAAACTTTTTATTCCAATATTTTGGCTTCCAGGTCGTGGCGAGGCACTAGGCCTTCTTGGTTATTAGAGCAACAAACACTTCCTTAGACAAATCATCATAAAGAAATTTTAATGTTTAATTTTCTCGCTGAAAGCTTTTAAAAATTTTTATTTAAAAAAATTTAGTCTAGAAAAGATTTTGGAACCCAGTAAAGGTTCCTTCCTACTGGATTAATTAAGAACTTACGAGGTACATAGTTTCTAGGAACTTCTCTAAGTTGTCTCTGATGCTTTCTAATATACAAATTTAATTTTCCATAAGCTCTAAGTTTTGATTTTGGAAATTTAATTAAGCATGCATGATTATTTTTTAATTTTTCAATTTCAATTTTCAGTTTCTCATTTTCTAATTTTAAAATATCATACATTTCTAGTGGACATGTGTAACGCCCGAAAATTCTCAAATTATTTTTAGAAATATTCTATGATTTTTCTGGAATTTTTAGATATTTTTCTGGAATTTTCCGAGTAGCGGAAGCAGCAAAAATAATTAGAACCGCAAAATAGCTTAGGCGGGAATCGAACCCGAGACCTATGGCTTAGGGATAATGTTGGGAACCAGTTGAACCCAGCAGGGCCGTGCTGAAAGGAAAGGGAACCAATTATAATTATAATTGGGTTGGCCGAATTAGTTACTTAGTATAAATAGGAGGGTTAAGTTGGGGGTTGGTTTATTTTGAGAACTTGGTTCGGCAATATCAAATTTCACCGTGACCTATCCCTCTCCCAAAAACCTTCACCGCCGCCCACTCCTCTTCCTCCTCCTCTCTCGGCGCCCAAGCCCCAAGGG
Source organism: Zingiber officinale (assembly GCF_018446385.1). Classification (NCBI taxonomy): domain Eukaryota; kingdom Viridiplantae; phylum Streptophyta; class Magnoliopsida; order Zingiberales; family Zingiberaceae; genus Zingiber; species Zingiber officinale. Next base: position 40,536,177 of record NC_055994.1, read on the forward strand.
CTCTCGGATCACCTTCCGGCAACGACTCCAACACGAAAGAGGTTCTTCTCCGCGAGAGGAACGCAAAGACGGGAGCGGATCGTCGAGAAGGTCATCTCCACCGGAATTCTAGCGAATAGAATCGTAAGAAATTATGAACAGGAAGTAAGAAACCCCTCACCTGCAGTATAATAGCTTCCGATTGAGTTTTTATGCTTTAGTTAGGATGTATGCAGATTTTTTATCGATACCTAGGGTGTATTTAACTCTCTTCGCAGATTAGGGATTTAGTTGAGCACCTCTAGATGGGCCGGGCATGTCTTCCCTCTTCAGATAGGAGGTTGATGTTGTCGGGTGCCTAGAGGCGGTCTCCCTAATAGAGAGGAGAGTTAGGGCACACTAAGTGTTCGATAAAATAGCTAGTTTAGTAAAAATGCACCATATGTATCTTTAACAGCTCAGTTAGATACATTAGAAGTATCTATTCAGTATTCTCAGTTTATTACAGCTTATATGGATCAGATATCCAATGGGTGGGCTCCCACAGTCGCCTCTAGGTTTAGATAACCTAGCTCTAGGTTCAGATAACCTAGAAACAATAGAATAAGCAAGTATTAGCTATTTCAGTATTTTATTTTCAGTGGCACTGTACTGGATCAGATATCCATTGGGTTGGACTCCCACAGTCGTCCCTAGGTTTAGATAACCTAGTTAACCCTACTAAATTCGGGACTTGCAAACCCGGGTCTAGTTAGGGATGCGCGCATAGCAAGTACAGTTGCCGGGCCCAAACAGCATGATTATGTATTTTCACTTATTATGAATTAGTTTTCAAAACTCAAAATTAGTTATGTTAGTTGAGTTTGAATTCAGTATCAGTTAGTTTCAGTTTAGCTCATTATATGTTCAGCCCAGTTTTTCTATGATTTGGGTATGATAGCTCTATGTTCAGTTCATGTTCACATGCTTTAGATGATAGTATGTCATGGCTAGTTTTGATTGCTATGTATTGTATGATAGTATACCATGTTTTAGTTCAATCAGTACATATTTCAAACGACATGTTTTAAAAGCATAATGCATCGAATGCATGTTTTTGTGAGGTAGATGGTTTCTTACTAAGCTTTAAGCTTACAGATTCTATTTTTCCTTATACTGCAGATAAAGGTAAAGGAAAAATGGACTAACAGAGGAAGCTGGAGGGCAATGCAAAGATGGTGTGTGTGGCAGGAACTGGAATAAAAGACCCTCTGGGGATCTAGCATTTACTTTAGCACTTTCCAATTTATTAGTTCTAGTTTTCATGTTTTATGCACTCTTGAACCTTAGCAAGTTTAAACAATTAGAACTTTTAGAAATTTATACTTCCATGCACTTTAAGTTGTTAAAATGTGTTTTAGTGAGTAAAATGCCATGAACCAGTTTAGAATTGTTACTACATGTTATTAGAATAGTTTATATGCATTAGGTAGTTGTTGTATGAGGTTTTGGCACGAAGCAGTGCTGAAATCAGAGTTTCTGATATGAAATCAGAAACCCTGATCGGTCAGCCGACCGATCAGGAATGGGGTTGCGCCACTGGATCGGTCAGCCGACCGATCCAGACTCGAACAGAGAGTTTATGGATCGGTCAGCCGACCGATCCAGAGGCAAACAGAAACTTATGAAGTGCACTGATCGGTCTACCGACCGATCAGGGTGCTCTTGGATCGGTCGGTAGACCGATCCAGCTACGTACAGAAGAGGGCAGAAGCACGGAGGCTCACTGATCGGTCTACCGACCGATCAACGTGCTCCTGGATCGGTCGGTAGACCGATCCAATTGCATACAGAAGCTATGGATCGGTCAGCCGACCGATCCAGAGTCTCCTTCCGTGCCAGTATCAAGCTGGATCGATCCCTGGATCGATCCAACAACCCAATCGATCCATGGATCGATTGGAATGCTTGATTACAGCTAGCAAGTCATCCGGGAGGCATAGATTGTCTTCCCTAGCATGTGTACAATTATTAGGTACATGTAGAGCGTTCAGTTTCAGCGTTCCCAGTAATTAGAATAGTAAAATTTTAATTAGCCCAGCTTTCCGCACAGTATAGTTTAGCATTATTGTAGCGACCGGCCTTACAGCCAGTACCCAAAAGGTGGGTCGTTACAACATGCTTTTGTTAATTGTAATTTTAATTCAACATTTTCTTTTTCTAATTTCGCTAGATCTTTTGTAAGCACTTTGATAAATTCAAAAGATTGAGTAGGGGTGAGATCATGTACCTTACTTACCTCACTTGGTGATGCTCCCCCTTCGTCGCAGCTTTCTTCTTCTTCTGATGATCCTCCCCCTTCATCTATGCTAATCTTCGAGCTGGTTTCTTCGAAAAGATGGATGGCCATCAATGCTACTCCCGAGAAGGCTTCTACTTCTGATTCGGAGGATGAAGATTCTTCCCATGTAGCCTTTAAACTCTTGAATTTAGAGGGTGTCGGTCTTCGAGACTTTTCCTTGTCCTTTTTCTTTAATTTGGGGCAGTCATCCTTGATGTGTCCTTCCTCGTTGCAGTTGTAACATCGGACCGTCCTTTTGTTGCGTTGATTCTTCCTTGACTGCGATCGAAATTTATTAGCTTTAAGAAATTTATTGAAAGGTCTTACCAGTAGCGCCGCTTCGATTTTGTCGATCGATGCTTCAGAGTCGGGATCGTCCTTTTCGGCTTGTAGGGTAATGTTGAGATTCGACTTCTCTACTTGTTTAGGCTTTGCAAGTCAAGACTCATGAAGTTCGAAAGTAGAAAATAAACTTTCTAAACTACTTACCTTAAAGTCCTTAGAGATGTAGTAAGAATCTACTAAGGATGCCCACTCTGGAGTTCTTGGGAAGGCGTTGAGCGCATACCGGATGGAATCTTGATTTGTTACCAATTCACCGAGATTTGTCAGTTGTGTTATCAGCTCCTTGATTCTCGCTTGGAGTTACGCTACGTTCTCGTTAGTGTTCATCCAGAGATTCGTCAGCTGAGTCCGGAGGATGTCACGCCTCGCTAGCTTCAGTTCTGAGGTGCCTTCGTGGAGCTCCAGGAATTTATCCCAGAGGTCTTTCCCTGAGTCATAGCTTCTGATCCGACTTACCTCCTGGGGTGGCAGAACACTGAGCAGGTAAAATTCTGCCTTTCCATTGGCCACGAAATTGGCCTGCTCCTTCGTCCAGTTGTATTCTTCTTTGTCTTTTGTCACTGTATATCCATATTTCATTATTAAAAGGATATCATATTCGGTCTTGAAAAATACCTCCATTTTTTGCTTCCATGTAGCGAAGTCTCCGTCGAACTTTGGGGGATGAATGTTAGCTCCGGCCATCGTCTTGATCTTTGTGCTTCAGTTGGCGGTTAGTCCTTCTGAGGCGGTCGGGCTCTGATACCACTTGTTGGTGCAATGGGGCCGGCAAGAGGGGGTGAATTGCCTGAAAAAATAAAGTATACCCTCCTCAAGACTTTCAACTCAAAAATGTAACACTAATAAAATAAAAAGCAGAAATAAAAGGGGAGACAGAATTTTGACTTGGTTATAACCAAGACGGTTGTTAATCCAAGGCGGTCGAACAACTCTACTAGAATATCTCCTTTACTGTAGGCGGAGAAGCCTTCTTTACATACTTAGAATGCTCAGAGGTTGCTAGGAACTTAATACAGAGTTGAATTCCTGATTGATGTTCATTCCTAGGTCCAGGGGTCCTTTTATAGCCCTTAGAAAGTCTATCCCGTAGGTCGAAGGCGCCTCCAACTGAGGTCCAAGGCCCCTCAGCTCGAGTGAATGGATAGAACTCTATCCAGTCGACAACGGTCGTTTTGACCAGGGCTGAGGCACCTCAAAGAAACATGAAGGCGCCTCCATGGTGGAGGCGCCTCAAACAAGCATGAAGGCGCCTCCAATGTGGAGGCGCCTCCAATACTTGATGAAGGCGCCTTGAGCTTCATTTCCAGCTTGCTTTCTCCTTTGTTTTGACTTCCAAAGATTCACGCATTTGGGTGATTCCGACCAACCGGAATAAGGCTCACCCGCACCCAATTCCTAGCCTTTTCCTCGAGTAGGCTTCCATCCTGGCTTCTCGTCCCTCGAATTGTTGGATGCTACTCGGAAAACCTAGAGGTTCCACTGTACAAAAATTTTGTATAAAGGTCTGAACCTTTTCCTAGCTACCATGTGTTCTTTTAAATTAAATTTTGGATCGCCTGCGGAACTTAACACGTTTGATCCAAAACTTAATTTATTTGTTCTTTTAGGTTTTGACTTGGATCTCCTGCGGAACTTAACACGTTCGACCCAAGTCACCTTAAGTTATTAATTACATTAAATATTAATTTCCATAATTGGTTCCCAGTACTGACGTGGCGAGGCACATGGCCTTCTTGGATATGGGAGTAACCACCACCGACTAGACAAAACCTTTTATGGAAAGCTAATATTTAATTTCCTAAAATAACTTTAGGTTAACCGAAAAGAACAATCAAATCACAAGAAAAAGAAAAACAAAAGAACACTATATCGAAAACAAATTTGAAACTCTAGAATCGTATGCCTCTTGTATTTAGTATTATTTCCAAAAATAACTAGTATGATGCGGAAAGAAAAAATACTAGTTATACCTTTTAGAAAAACCTCTTGATCTTCTACCGTATTCCTCTTCTAACCTCGGACGTTGTGTGGGCAACGATCTTCCGAGATGAGAAACCACCAAAGCACCTTCTCCTTTCTTCAAATTTCGGCCAAGCATAAAGCTTCCAAAAGATGAAGATCTTTTCCACCAACCAAGCTCCAAGGGATGTAGGCTTTCTCTCCTTCTTCCTCAAGCTAGATCCGGCCACCAATTAAAACTCCATGAGCATGAAGAGGTTCGGCCACAAAGAGAAGAAGAAGAGAAGAAGGAAGGGCCGGCCACACCACCAATGAAAAGAGGAAGAAAAATAGAATAGAGTCTTTCACCTTGAAGCCTCCACTACCCCCTCTTTTATAATCCTTGGTCTTGGCAAATAAGGAAAATTTAATAAAAACTTTCTTAATTCTTTTTCCATTGAAAAGGAAAATTTATTTAATTAAAAATAATTTTCTTTCTCAATTTTATTTGGCCGGCCATATAAAAGCTACAAACAAGGAGAGTTTTAATTAATTAAAACTTCCTAATTTGTCTCCAGAAATTTATAAAAAATTTCTCCAATAATTTTTATCCCTTCATGATTGGTTTATAAAAGGAAATTTAATAAATTAAAATCTTTCTTTTAAACATGTGGATAAAAAGAAAGTTATCTCTAAAAATTAAAATCTCTTTTAATCTACAAATAAGGAAAGATATCAAATCTTTTCTTAATCTTTTGTAGAAACTTATAAAAGAGAATATTTAATTTTAAACTCTCTTTTAAATCATGAACATGGTTAAAAAGGAAAGTTTTCTTAAAATTTAAAATCCACCTTTAATCAACAAATAAGGAAAGATTTTAAATTTTAAACTCTCTATTAAACATGTAGATGATTTACAAATAAGGAATGTTTTTACCAAAAATTAAAATCATCCTTTTCATCTACAAATAAGGAAAGAGATTAATCTCTTCTCTTAATCTTTTGTAGAAAGCTATAAAAGGGAATTTTTAATTTTTTAAACTCTCTTTTTAAAACCTTGATATCCACATAAGAAATAATTTTAATAAAAATCCCTTTTAATATTCTAGTGGCCGGCCACTTAAGCTTGGGACCCAAGCTTTGACCGGCCACCTACATGGCTCATCTACTTGGTCTTGGTCGGCCCTAGCTTGGGTTCCAAGCTAGCTTGGCCGACCCCATTAGATGGGTAACAAGGTGGGTATGCGGTGGGTATAAATCTCTATATACTAGAGGCTACGATAAGGACCGAGAGGAGGAATTGGTTTTGGTCTCCCGATGAAATTAAGCATCCCGTGTTCGCCCCGAACACACAACTTAATTTCATCAATAATAATTCATTCCACTAAAGAACTATTATTGAACTACCGCACCAATCCCAAATTACATTTTGGACTCCTTCTTATTATGAGTGTGTTAGTCTCCCTGTGTTTAAGATAACAAATGCCCACTAATTAAGTAAGTTACTGACAACTCACTTAATTAATATCTAGATCCAAGAGTAGTACCACTCAACTTTATCGTCATGTCGGACTAAGTCCACCTGCAGGGTTTAACATGACAATCCTTATGAGCTCCTCTTGGGGACATTTTCAACCTAGATCACTAGGACACAGTTTCCTTCTATAATCAACAACACACACTATAAGTGATATCATTTCCCAACTTATCGGGCTTATTGATTCATCGAACTAAATCTCACCCATTGATAAATTAAAGAAATAAATATCAAATATATGTGCTTGTTATTATATTAGGATTAAGAGCACACACTTCCATAATAACTGAGGTCTTTGTTTCTTTATAAAGTCAGTATAAAAGAAGCGACCTCTAATGGTCCTACTCAATACACTCTAAGTGTACTAGTGTAATTATATAGTTAAGATAAACTAATACCTAATTACACTACGACCTTCCAATGGTTTGTTCCTTTCCATTATCGTCGTGAGCTACTGTTTATAATTTATAAGGTACTGATAACATGATCCTCTGTGTGTGACACCACACACCATGTTATCTACAATATAAATTAATTGAACAACTACATTTATCATAAATGTAGACATTTGACCAATGTGATTCTTATTTCTAGACAAATGTTTATACCAAAAGCTAGGCTTTTAGTATACACTCTAACAATCTCCCACTTATACTAAAAGACTAAGCTGCCATATCTGTTGCCATACATCTAATTCCCAACCCTTCAACATGTCCATCAAAAGCTCTTGCCTTAAAGACCTTAGTGAAAAGATCTATAGGTCATCATTTGATGCATTCTAGGCAGCAAGAACTTCTCCTCGTTTATACGATTTCTCGTATTGGGTGGTACTTGCGCTCTATTGTGTTTACTTGCCTTTATAGACTTATGGTTTCTTCGAGTTTGCTATTGCACCAATATTATTACAATAAATTGTAATAATCTTTGGACAAACCAGAAATCATTTCTAAGTCTATCTTGAGGTTATTGAGTCATTCAGCTTTTATGGCTACCTCAGAGGCTTGCCATATACTAAGCTTCTATGGTGGAGTCCAGAAAAACACCTATGCTTATCACTCTTCCATAGTTATGACTTTACCTCCTAAAATAAACACAAAACCCCGAGATTGACTTATTATTGTCCCTATCCGATTGGAGGTCAAAATCCGTACAACCCATAGGAACCAAATTAACTGCCTTGTAAGCTAGCATATAATCTTTAGTGCCTCTAAGGTACTTTAATATATGCTTTACTGCAGTCCAATGTCCTTGTCTAGGGTTACTTTGATATCTGCTAACTATGCCCTTGGCAAAATAGATTTCTGATCTCGTGCATAGCATACATTAGGTTATCTAACTGCCGAAGCATAAAGAACTGCCTACATGTCCTCAATCTCCTTTGATGTCATCGGAGACATCTCTTTAGATAAAGACACTCCATGCTTAAAAGGTAAGAAACCTTTCTAGGAGTTTTGCATGCTTAAAACGAGCAAGGATTTTTCCGATATATCAAGCTTGGGATAAGTAAAATATATTTTTTTTCCTTCGATCCCTTATTACTTTTATCTCAAAAATATATACATTCTCCCAAGTCCTTTATATCGAATTATTTGGACAACCATACCCTTACTTCTGACAACATTTTGATATTGTTTCCAACTACCAAAAATGTTATCTACGTATAGTACAAGAAATACCACCACGTTTCCATCACATCTTTTGTATACACAAGACTTATCCGCTTACTCAATAAATATATAGGTCTGGATTACTTTGATAAACTGGATGTTCCAAGACCTTGAAGCTTTGTATCAGTCCATAAACTGATTGAGCTTGCACACAAGATGCTCTTAGCCCTTTGCAATGAACCCTTCTGGTTGCTTTATATGGATGCTTTCTTCAAGACTTCCATTAAGGAATGCTGTCTTGACATCCACTTACCAAATAGATAAAAGAATCCGGATAGACTTAAGCATGACTACCAGTGAAAAAGTTTCCTTTTTCATCTAGCTTTGCTTTGAAAGTTTCTACCTTCCTGTCTATCCCTCTTTTCCTATTATAGACCTTTTTATACCCAAATGCTTTTACACCATTTGGTGGTTCTACAAGCTTCCAGATTTTATTAGAATATATATATTCTAATTCTGTTATTCATTACTCTTTGCCAAGATGTTGCATCTTTATCTTGGAGTGTTTCGTCATATATCCGGAGATCAGATTCATGTCCTCCAGGGATCGAGTCCAAAAACTCTCCCAAAACATGAATCTTTTTAGGTTGCCTAACAACCCTCCCACTACGACAAGACACTTTCTGCAATTGTGTACGTGTTGCAGTTTCCTTGTGATATCTCATCTTGTATAGTTGGTACTAGATTAGACATGCCTTTTATTATTTCCTTAAGAACAAATTTTCTTATGGGCACATGGTTTATTACATAGTCCTTTTCTAAAAATCGATCATTAATGCTAACAATGACCTTCTGATTTTTAAGACTATAAACCTACTTTCATTTCACTAGGATAACCCACAAACAAGTGAATTCCTGTCCAACTTATCATTGTCTCTCTTCTGCATATGTGCTGGACTACCCGAATCTGAATATGCTTCGAAATAGGCTTACGCCTATTCAGCAATTCTATATGAGTAGAGAGTTCTGACTTTGGAAGGTACTATATTCACTCCCGTTTCCAGAGTATATCCTTAAAATGATTTTGGTAATATTCTTAATAACTCATCAATCTACTTATTTCCATAAGAGTCCTATACCTTCCTTTTTCTACACCATTCTGTTGGGGTGTACCAGGTGCAGTTAGTTGGGATTGAATCCCTACTTCTGATAAAGGACTCCTAAATTCTCCCAAGAGGTACTTGCCACTACGATCTTACCGTAGTGTCTTGATACTTTTACTTTGTCGTTTCTCCACATCAGCCTCGTACTCTTTGAACTAATCAAAGCACTTAGACTTGCGGCACATCAAGTAAATATATCCGTATCTCAAATAGTTGTCTATAAAATAGATGAAATATTTGAAACAACCTCTTGCCTGGATGCTCATAGGATCACACAAATCAGAATGAACCAATTCCAATATATCTTTGACTCCATACCCCTTAGACTTAAAAGCTTCTTGGTTATTTTTCCTTCCAAGTAAGACTCGTAGGTTGGAAAGATTTCCACTACTAATGAACCCAAAAGTTCATCAGCTACTAATGAATCCTACTCAAGTTAATATAACCTAGCCTTAGATGAAAAAAGATATAATTGGTTCATTTTCGAAGGTTACTTTCTCTTAAAGTTAGAAGATGTGTTACTAATTTCCATTTGTTGCATCGTGAGAGTTATTGGATTTATAAATTACCAACCAACGTATCAAAACAGATAACTTCCCTCTTTTTCATAATAACAACTTTGTTATTAAAAGAGGCAGAATATCAAGTTCTTTGAATAGTTTAGAAACTGAAAACTAGTTCTTTCTAAACTTGGTGTGTAAAGACAATTACTCAAAAATCCATGTTTTATTCTTATCAATAGATAAACATCTCCCACTGCAACAGTTACCATTTTTACAATAGTGCCCATGTGGACGGTGTTTTAATTTTCATTTAGTTGCCGGGTTTCCTGGAACCCTGCAATGAATTGCAGACATGATTAATAGCATCTGTATCTACACTCTAGATTCTGGTAGATAACACCACTAAACATGTTTCAACTAATGAATTAAATACACCTATATTGTTCTTAGTTCTAAGAAGACAGTCTACCTAAATGTCCAAGTCCTATTTCCAATCATTACAATTGGGACTACTAAGTCTTTTCTATAGTATGACTACTAGGGGATTGACAAACATTTTAAATCCTAAGAATCACAAAAATACTTGGTCAAGATCAACTCCTTAAAAATCCCCATGAATTTTGTATGTCACGATAGTGTGGACGTATACAAAATCGAAGAGGAGATTTTATTCATTAATTTTATTATCTCGTCAACTTTACTTTATGACGAATAAAATTAATAGTTGATCTGTCTTTGATCAAATATTTGGTCAAAAAATTTTTTTTGAATTTTAAAAAATATTGATTCCTCAAACAATATTATTTAAATTCACCAACACCTCAAACACCATGAATTTTGCATGCCACGTTAGTGTGGACGTATACAAATTCAGCATTTGTAAAAGGAGGGTTTTAACCCATTAATTTTATTATCTTGTCAACCTAACTTTTTGACAAATAAAATTAATAATTGGTATCATTTGGTCACACAAATAACAGCAGTGACTCCGATGGGGAGGATACTATTAGATGTGTCTAAGTGTATACCATTACTTGACACTAAGTCCATTAATAAGATTATGCCCCTTTCGTTGGGGAAGATCACACGCTCTTAATTAATTTCCTATAGTCATCCAAAAATGGAAGTCTGTTCTAGTGATCCACAAACAAGCTCATCCGTTATGGAGGAAGGCACTTAGAGCCAACGCGCAAGCTTGTTTGCATCACTTACAAACCAGTAATGGAGACCATGGGATTTACTTAAAAATCCCTCTCCCACTTAGTTATTTATAAATGAGGAATTTTAACTATGCTAGCCTACTAAATATGCATACTACCAAGCACACACAACACAGCATAAAAAGTAATAAATAGAAAAACTAATTTTCAACTATTATGGCTTTTATCTATTGCTGTCCTCCGTGTGTCACCAACCCTAGCTGCTGCCATCTTTGGCCACTGCCACCGGGTCTAGTTGTCGCATCCATCTTGCTCCTTGTTCCGCTGGGCCTCTGATCCTCAAAAGGTTCCACGCCTTGCAAGACTCGATCCGCGACATAAATAGAATTTTACATTTTTTGATCCTATATTCCTCGAAGGAATGTACATGTATCTAGATCAAAAAATAAAATCCTAATAAAACTAAATACAGCTCCTGCTGTATTTTATAATATAATCATGCACACACAATAAAATGCCCTTGACATGTCCAAGGGTCCAATCACACACATAATAACTATAAGCCATAATAGTTGGATCCAGCATCCACAAAGTTAGCACATCCTACTATTAACCTGCCTAAATTATGTATGACATGTGCATAATTAAACTAATACCAAATACCTAGAGGCGATACCTGTGTTGGTTGCTACTCGGAAAACCTAGAGGTTCCACTGTACAAAAATTTTGTACAAAGGTCTGAACCTTTTCCTAGCTACCATGTGTTCTTTTAAATTAAATTTTGGATCGCCTGCGGAACTTAACACGTTTGATCCAAAACTTAATCTATTTGTTCTTTTAGGTTTTGACTTGGATCTCCTGCGGAACTTAACACGTTCGACCCAAGTCACCTTAAGTTATTAATTCCATTAAATATTAATTTCCATAATTGGTTCCCAGTACTGACGTGGCGAGGCACATGGCCTTCTTGGATATGGGAGCAACCACCACCGACTAGACAAAACCTTTTATGGAAAGCTAATATTTAATTTCCTAAAATAACTTTAGGTTAACCGAAAAGAACAATCAAATCACAAGGAAAAGAAAAACAAAAGAACACTATATCGAAAACAAATTCGAAACTCTAGAATCGTATGCCTCTTGTATTTAGTATTATTTCCAAAAATAACTAGTATGATGCGGAAAGAAAAAATACTAGTTATACCTTTTAGAAAAACCTCTTGATCTTCTACCGTATTCCTCTTCTAACCTTAGACGTTGTGTGGGCAACGATCTTCCGAGATGAGAAACCACCAAAGCACCTTCTCCTTTCTTCAAATTTCGGCCAAGCATAAAGCTTCCAAAAGATGAAGATCTTTTCCACCAACCAAGCTCCAAGGGATGTAGGCTTTCTCTCCTTCTTCCTCAAGCTAGATCCGGCCACCAATTAAAACTCCATGAGCATGAAGAGGTTCGGCCACAAAGAGAAGAAGAAGAGAAGAAGGAAGGGCCGGCCACACCACCAAGGAAAAGAGGAAGAAAAATAGAATAGAGTCGTTCACCTTGAAGCCTCCTCTACCCCCTCTTTTATAATCCTTGGTCTTGGCAAATAAGGAAAATTTAATAAAAACTTCCTTAATTCTTTTTCATTGAAAAGGAAAATTTATTTAATTAAAAATAATTTTCTTTCTCAATTTTATTTGGCCGGCTATATAAAAGCTACAAACAAGGAGAGTTTTAATTAATTAAAACTTCCTAATTTGTCTCCAGAAATTTATAAAAAATTTCTCCAATAATTTTTATCCCTTCATGATTAGTTTATAAAAAGGAAATTTAATAAATTAAAATCTTTCTTTTAAACATGTGGATAAAAAGAAAGTTATCTCTAAAAATTAAAATCTCTTTTAATCTACAAATAAGGAAAGATATCAAATCTTTTCTTAATCTTTTGTAGAAACTTATAAAAGAGAATATTTAATTTTAAACTCTCTTTTAAATCATGAACATGGTTAAAAAGGAAAGTTTTCTTAAAATTTAAAATCCACCTTTAATCACCAAATAAGGAAAGATTTCAAATTTTAAACTCTCTTTTAAACATGTAGATGATTTACAAATAAGGAAAGTTTTTACCAAAAATTAAAACCATCCTTTTAATCTACAAATAAGGAAAGAGATTAATCTCTTCTCTTAATCTTTTGTAGAAAGCTATAAAAGGAAATTTTTAATTTTTAAACTCTCTTTTTAAAACCTTGATATCCACATAAGAAATAATTTTAATAAAAATCCCTTTTAATATTCTAGTGGCCGGCCACCTAAGCTTGGGACCCAAGCTTTGGCCGGCCACCTACATGGCTCATCTACTTGGTCTTGGCCGGCCCTATCTTGGGTTCCAAGCTAGCTTGGCCGGCCCCATTAGATGGGTAAGAAGGTGGGTATGCGGTGGGTATAAATCTCTATATACTAGAGGCTACGATAGGGACCGAGAGGAGGAATTGGTTTTGGTCTCCCGATGAAATTAAGCATCCCGTGTTCGCCCCGAACACACAACTTAATTTCATCAATAATAATTCATTCCACTAAAGAACTATTATTGAACTACCGCACTAATCCCAAATTATATTTTGGGCTCCTTCTTATTATGAGTGTGTTAGTCTCCCAGTGTTTAAGATAACAAATGTCCACTAATTAAGTAAGTTACTGACAACTCACTTAATTAATATCTAGATCCAAGAGTAGTACCACTCAACTTTATCGTCATGTCGGACTAAGTCCACCTGCAGGGTTTAACATGACAATCCTTATGAGCTCCTCTTGGGGACATTTTCAACCTAGATCACTAGGACACAGTTTCCTTCTATAATCAACAACACACACTATAAGTGATATCATTGTTAGGACCAAAAGTAGCTAGAGGGGGGGTGAATAGCTCGTCGCGTTCGCTCGGTGCTCGGCGTTGCTTGTTCCTTCAAAGATGTGCAGCGGAAAATACAGAAACAAACACAAAACGCTAACACGGTTGGTTTTACTTGGTATCCACCTCACAAGAGGTGACTAATCCAAGGATCCACACCAACACACACACCCTCCACTAAATAAAACTCTCCTTTATGGTAACTACCAAGGGCGGAGAAGCCCTACAAGACTCAATACAAGAAGAGAGGGAAAGGATACAAGAAATACAAGCTTACAATGAGTATAAACCCTAACCCTAGCTTCTCTTCTTGCCTTTGATCCGCCTCTTGACTTGGAAAGCTTCCAAGATCCTTCAAGAACTGGCGATCTGATCTTTGAGAACGCTGTGGAGGAGCTGGCGAGTAGTCTGGAGTGAATCGGAGAAGAGATGCCGCAGCCATCGAACGCCTGCAGCTATAAACGACGCCAACGGTCGGATCCCGATCGATTCGAATGTTCCCAATCGATCGGGGAGGCTTTGGATCGATCCACGGATCGATCCAGAGCGCCTCTGTGCTCTGGAAACGCGCCTGGATCGATCCAGCGCTTATCGCGCGGCAGCAGCGTCCCAATCGATCCACCGATCGATTGGACCTCTGGATCGATCCACGGATCGATCCGGAGGCTCTCTGGGACAGGTCTGGATCGATCCACTGATCGATCCAGAGCCTGGATCGATCCACTGATCGATCCAGAGCCTGGATCGATCCACTGATCGATCCAGCACTTGATTTTTGTCCAAAACCAAGTCCCAAACCTCCCAAACCAACATCCGGTCAACCTTGACCTGTTGGTATGTCATGCCTAGCATCTAGTCACTCCCTTGACCTGCTAGGACTCCCTTACCAAGTGTCCGGTCAATCCCTTTGACCCACTTGGACTTTTCTCTGTGCCAAGTATCCGGTCAATCCCTTTGACCTACTTGGACTTTTCTTTCATGCCAAGTATCCAGTCAATCCTTTGACCTACTTGGACTTCCCAGCACCAGATGTCCGATCATCCTTGATCCATCTGGATTTTCCCTTGCCTGGCTTCACTCACCAGGACTTTCACCTAGCTTCACTCACTAGGGTTTTCCATCTGCCTAGCTTCACTCACTAGGACTTTCACCTGGCTTCACTCACCAGGATTTCCATCTGCCTAGCTTCACTCACTAGGACTTTCACCTGGCTTCACTCACCAGGATTTCCATCTGCCTAGCTTCACTCACTAGGACTTTCACCTGGCTTCACTCACCAGGATTTCCATCTGCCTAGCTTCACTCACTAGGACTTCCTTCTGCCTGGCTTCACTCACCAGGACTTTTCTTCTGCCTGGCTTCACTCACCAGGACTTTCATACTGCCTAGCTTCACTCACTAGGTCTTTCATTTTGCCTAACATCCCAGTTAGGAATTCCCAGTCAAGTATCCAGTCAACCTTGACCTACTTGACTCTTCTTCAATCAATATCTTATTGTCAAACATCTAAACCCAAACCAAGACTCAGCTTGGTTACCCAGGTCAACCTTGACCTGAGGGATATTGCACCAACAATCATTTCTAAACTTATCGGGCTTATTGATTCATCGAACTAAATCTCACCCATTGATAAATTAAAGAAATAAATATCAAATATATGTGCTTGTTATTATATTAGGATTAAGAGCACACACTTCCATATAACTGAGGTCTTTGTTTCTTTATAAAGTCAGTATAAAAGAAATGACCTCTAATGGTCCTACTCAATATACTCTAAGTGTACTAGTGTAATTATATAGTTAAGATAAACTAATACCTAATTAGACTACGACCTTCCAATGGTTTGTTGCTTTCCATTATGGTCGTGAGCTACTGTTTATAATTTATAAGGTACTGATAACATGATCCTCTGTTTGTGACACCACACTCCATGTTATCTACAATATAAATTAATTGAACAACTACATTTATCATAAATGTAGATATTTGACCAATGTAATTCTTATTTCTAGATAAATGTTTATACCAAAAGCTAGGCTTTTAGTATACACTCTAACACGAATGTCGCGCACGTTCTTCTCGTCCACCGGAGTACTCTTCCGCAGCTCTCTCGTCCTTCGGACACACCGAGCCCGTCGGCTCCCTTCCCGTGTCGTCCTTCTCGCTAGCTGCATCTTCCGCTCGACTTCCTGCGCTCCTAAGTTCCTACACACTTAGACACAGGGATCAAATAACAAAGCAAGACCTAACTAACTTGATTGATCACATCAAAATACCCACGGGGTCCAACAGATAGCCCAATCCTTTTCAAGAGCACAAGGTGTTGGGACCGAAAAGTAGCTAGAGGGGGGGTGAATAGCTCGTCGCGTGCTAGGTGCTCGTCGTTGCTTGTTTCTTCAAAGATGCGCAGCGAAAAATACAGAAACAAACCACACAACGCTAATAAGGTTGGTTTACTTGGTATCCACCTCACAAGAGGTGACTAGTCCAAGGATCCACACCTACACACACACCCTCCACTAATAAAACTCTCCTTTATGGTAACTACCAAAGGCGGAGAAGCCCTACAAGACTCAATACAAGAAGAAAGGGAAAGGTAATGAAATACAAGCTTACAAGCTTACAATGAGAGCAAAAACCCTAACCCTAGTTTCTTCTTCTTGCTTTGATCCGCCTCTTGACTTGGAAGAACCTCCAAGAGCCTTCAAGAACTGACGATCTCGAGCTTGGGAAGAGCTGTGGAGAAGCTGGTGAAGATCTGAAAAGAATCAGTGAAGTTCTACCGCAGCCATCGCACGCCTGCATCTCAAATACGACACAACGGTCGGATCCCGATCGATTCGAAAACTCCCAATCGATCGGGGAGGCTTTGGATCGATCCACGGATCGATCCAGAGCGCCTCTGTGCTCTGGGAAAACGCCTGGATCGATCCAGAGCTTATCGCGCGAACCAGCAGCGTCCCAATCGATCGGCTGATCGATTGGGACCTCTGGATCGATCCACTGATCGATCCAGAGGCTCTCTGTTCGTTGGGAAATGCCTGGATTGATCCACTTATCAATCCAGAGGCTTTCTGTTCGCTAGGGAAAAGCCTGGATCGATCCACTGATCGATCCAGCTCTTGGTTTTTGCCCAAAACCAAGTCCCAAGCCTCTCAAACCAACATTCGGTCAACCTTGACCTGTTGGTACATCATGCCTAGCATCTGGTCACTCCCTTGACCTGCTAGGACTCCCTCACCAAGTGTCCGGTCAATCCCTTTGACCCACTTGGACTTTTCTCCTCTTGCCAAGTATTCTGTCAAATCCTTTGACCTACTTGGACTTTCCTTCATCATGCCAAGTATCCGGTCACTCCCTTGACCTACTTGGACTTTCACCAGATGTCTGGTCAATCTTGACCCATCTGGATTTCCCCATGCCTGGCTTCACTCACCAGGACTTCCAATCTGCCTAGCTTCACTCACTAGGGCTTCTTATCTGCCTGGCTTCACTCACCAGGTCTTTCACCTAGCTTCACTCACTAGGAATTTCACCTGGCTTCACTCACCAGGATTTTCTTCTGCCTGGCTTCACTCACCAGGACTTTCATTTCTGCCTAACATCCCAGTTAGGACTTCCCAGTCAAGTATCTGGTCAACCTTAACCTACTTGCCTCTTTTTCATCCATCCTGATCAGACCCTGATCAGAGGGGAATTGCACCAGACAATCTCCCCAAATGCACAACTGCATTGTCAAACATCGAAACTTAAACCAAGACTCAAGCTTGGTCAACCAGGTCAGCCTTGACCTGAGGGATATTGCACCAACAATCTCCCCCTTTTTGATGTTTGACAATAACACATTTAAGTTAGGCTAAACCCATAGCCTCAACCTCCTTCATGCCACTAGGTAATGAAGACATTAGTTAAACCCTTCATTCTCCTCCTAAGAGGGCAAACTCCCTCTAGGTAATGAAGTCCTAACTTAAACCCTTCATTCTCCCCCTATTGGCACACATCAACCCATGCCTCATTTTTGGACACACATTAACAAATTCACTTGTTGAAAACTCTCCCCCTGAAGAGTTGCTCATAGTTGTTCACAACTTCACTCGTTGTGATCAACACGATAATGAGGATCCCATACTCTTCATTATCCTTAACCCTACATTCTCCCCCAATGTAGGCAAATGCCCATCCTTGAGCATTATTCTTAACGGAAGGTTAACCACCTTCCAAGGTTCATGAAAAATAATTTTCATGTCTTTAAAGAGTCCCTCCCCCTAAAGACATGGTGGTAACTTCTGTCATTGCACCAACAATGACTTGGAATCCCTAATACTTTAGGAAACCCAATTTTAGAAGTTTTGAGGTTCAAATAATTAAAATTTGAAACACACCTCAACCTAAACTTCAACTTAGCCTTCCTTAACCAATCCATCCTTGTTTTCCACACGAAAACACCCTTTTTATGTATACAAATGTATTTTCAGGGGTTTGGAATGGTTACCTAGACTAAAATAGGTTCAAAATGCTGAAAATAAGCTTTCCCAGCCAAAATCAGCATCTTCAATCGATTGGAGTTGGGTTCCAATCGATTGAACCCTGCTGAATCGATCCACTGATCGATTCAGTCTTCTTGGATCGATAGGCTGATCGATCCAGCGAGCTTCTGCTCGCTAGAATTGCCTTCTGAATCGATCCACTGATCGATTCAGACACTCCAATCGATCCATGAATCGATCGGAGTTCTGATAGTTGCTGAGATTTCATTTCAGTCAACTTCAGAAACCCCTAGAAAATTCTACAAAATTCCAAAAATCGTAAAAATTTGTGTAGACATTATTTATGGTATAATTTATCATGGAAAAATAGTTTTCTATGAAAATACATCATGTTTTCAAAGATTGACACAAACTTGAGAACTTGCAAAAACTTTAGTGTTTTCTTCAAGTTTGTGTCTAACTATTCAATGGTGATTACTATCAAAAGATAGCCTTCACCAAGGTTTTCCAAAATCATTTTAAAAACATTTTCAAAACCAATATCCCACCATGTTCCTTGGGCTTAATGCATATGACTTGTACATTAGCTTTCCCAATGATGGGAAACACACATAACTATGTGGTTTGATGAATTTAAAACTCAAAAGAATGCACTAAATCAACATATTGAGTTTTGTTCATCATCCTAACATCTCACTTGTATCTAATGTGCACAAAACACATACAAGTCATCTTATAGGTCTTTGTGAGATGTAAACTTTGGTTTTGCCCTATTCTAGGGATCATGCTTATCTATCTAGGCATGTTAGAGATATTAGACATCCACCTAGGATGTCACTTGTTAATAAGTGTTATTAAATGTCATTTGTCCTTAATTACAAGGAATTAAACTTAATGCATGATTATGTTATGGCATACATCAAAAGGAAATAATTTTCAAAAGAAAATATCCTATAACTACATGATGTATGAATGTCATGACATGGTATTTTTGAATTTTTCATAATAAAACATGAATGCAAAAATAGACATGATGTCATGGCATATGATGGGCAAACAATCATGGCAAGGTTTAACATAAATAAAATGTACCTAGATTTCCTTTTTAAGTATCCTTAACCACTTAGCTAAACTCAAAATATGCAACTTGTTTTATCTTAAAACATTAAATCTAGATTGCCATAAATGCTTCAAAGAGATGTCAAAACCTGAATTGATATTTCTATTTCTCTTGATTTGTTTATGCCAATTAAAAATTTAGCATACCCTCAAATGTTGGCATATTCCATTTTTCCTCAAGAGTAATCACATAAATCAAGGCCCAGATTGCCTTAAATTTCTAAGAGAATACCAAAATCCCAACTTGGTATTTCTCTAGATTTTCCCAATATATGCCATTTTAAGATAAGATCAATTTTCAACCATTTAGGCACATTTTACTCTTTCAAGGAGTAAATAATAAATCCATTTCATTTTCAAAGGTTAACAAAAACCTTGAAAATGCTCCTTGAATGTCAATTTCTTCAAAGTTGGGTTAACTACCCTTCTTCTCAGAGTTGACACTCTCTAACCCATCTATGGGATAGAGAAAATGCTCCTAGGAACCCAAAACCTATTGGTGCTCCTTGGATGCTCTAGGTATTCACTAGGGATAACTTCCCTAGATACCTTCCTAGTGACCTTGTTTGGCTTCTTAGAAGTCTTGGTCACTTTTTCTAGGTCAACTCTAGGGATTGCTTCCCTTGTAACCTTCTTTGTGACTTTCTTAGACTTCTTAGAAGTCTTAGTCACATTTGTTGCAAAAATACTCTTAGGGATAACTTCCCTTGTATTTTTGGCTTGACCACTAGACCTAGGGTTGGTTCCATAACTATATGGAACCCTATGGTAAGAGATTACATCCTTCTTAGCCTTTGGTTTGTATCCCAAACCCCTATGGCCATTAGATGACCTTTGTGCTCCTAGACCTAGGCTATGCTCATTTTGCCCTTTTAGGATATTTTTCATCCTTTTTAGGGCATTTTCCATTTTATCAAGCCTTGACCTCAAGACTTGATTTTCTATTACTAAGTCCTTAGTTTTTGATTTTCCATTAAATTTATGAGCATTTTTATTTCTAGGCTTGTAGCTAAGGTCCTTAGTGTGATTTCCTAGATTTTTATCTACCTTCCTAATCCTAGGTGTGGTAGTTTTAGCATGGTAAGCTACATTATTTTCCTTAATTTTACCATGCTCTCTATTCTTATGGTAAATAGCATTAAAATGATATAAGTTAGAACTATCATGATTTTTACCATAACGTAAAGGGGTAAGCTCAATAAATGTTACCTTCTTCTTTACCTTGGAGGCTCCCCCTTGACTAGTGCCTCCTTGAGCCTTGACCATCTTCTTCCCCTTGGGGCATTGACTTCGGTAATGCCCTTTTTGTTGACACAAGAAGCACACAATGTGCTCCTTGCTCTTCTTTGTCCCGGGGGTGGTCTCCTTGGGCTTCTCCTTGCCCTTTTGTGTCACTTGACCCTTCTTCTTGGCCAAGTTGGGACACTTGCTCTTGTAGTGCCCACTTTCCCTACACTCAAAGCATATTATATGATTTTTATTTTTAATTGAAACATTTATACCTTCTTGTGTAGGGATGACACTTGCTCCTCCATTTGATATTTCTTGAATTTTGGAGGTGGCACCATTTTCTTCTTCTTCACTTGACCCGGATGTGGAGGCCTCTTCTTGCTCCGGGTTCATTGATCTACACTCCCCCTCAATCCTAGAGGTGGAGACTTCATCATCTTGTACATGGAACAAGGAGTATGCTTCCTCCTTGTTCTCTTCATTGCACTCCCTTGACGATGAAGCTTCTTCTTGGACTTCTTCTTCGGAGGTTGAGCATCTCTCAACCTCGGAGTCCTCCTCTTGGTCTTGCTCCAAAGAGTCACCCTCTCTGGATTCTTCTTGCTCTTGTACAGTGGAGGGGATCTCTTCATGAAGCTTGGCCAATTTACTCCATAATTCCTTTGCATCTTCAAATTCTCCAATTTTGCAAAGGATGGTGCTTGGCAATAAAAATTGACCAAAAGCTTGGTCACTTTGTCATTTGCCTCGCACCTTTGGACTTGCTCTTGGCTCCACTTGTTCCTCTTGAGAACTTTACCCTTTGAGTTTGTTGGAGTCTTGAAGCCTTCCATAAGAGCAAACCATTGCTCTATCTCCATCATAAGAAAATTTTCGATTCTTGATTTCCAAGAATCGAAGCTCGTGGAAGTGTATGGTGGAGCCACCCTCGTGTCAAATCCGAGCCCATCTCGGAATTCCATTGTAGAAGTTGAGCTTTTGAATTTCTTTGACTTTGACAATTTTGCTTCAACTTCTTCACCCTCTAGCTCTTCTTGTTATGCTTGACCCTTCTGGTGATGATTCCGGTGAAGAGCGGCCTCGCTCTGATACCACTTGTTGGGACCGAAAAGTAGCTAGAGGGGGGGTGAATAGCTCGTCATGTGCTAGGTGCTCGTCGTTGCTTGTTTCTTCAAAGATGCGCAGCGGAAAATACAGAAACAAACCACACAAAGCTAACAAGGTTGGTTTACTTGGTATCCACCTCACAAGAGGTGACTAGTCCAAGGATCCACACCTACACACACACCCTCCACTAATAAAACTCTCCTTTATGGTAACTACCAAAGGCGGAGAAGCCCTACAAGACTCAATACAAGAAGAAAGGGAAAGGTAATGAAATACAAGCTTACAAGCTTACAATGAGAGCAAAAACCCTAACCCTAGTTTCTTCTTCTTGCTTTGATCCGCCTCTTGACTTGGAAGAACCTCCAAGAGCCTTCAAGAACTGGCGATCTCGAGCTTGGGAAGAGCTGTGGAGAAGCTGGTGAAAATCTGAAAAGAATCAGTGAAGTTCTACCGCAGCCATCGCACGCCTGCAACTCAAATACGACGCAACGGTCGGATCCCGATCGATTCGAAAACTCCCAATCGATCGGAGAGGCTTTGGATCGATCCACGGATCGATCCAGAGCGCCTCTGTGCTCTGGGAAAACGCCTGGATCGATCCATGGATCGATCCAGCGCTTATCGCGCGAACCAGCAACGTCCCAATCTATCGGCTGATCGATTGGGACCTCTGAATCGATCCACTGATCGATCCAGAGGCTCTCTGTTCGCTGGGAAAGGCCCGGATCGATCCACTGATCAATCCAGAGGCTTTCTGTTCGCTCGGGAAAAGCCTGGATCGATCCACTGATCAATCCAGCTCTTGGTTTTTGCCCAAAACCAAGTCCCAAGCCTCTCAAACCAACATTCGGTCAACCTTGACCTGTTGGTACATCATGCCTAGCATTTGGTCACTCCCTTGACCTGCTAGGACTCCCTCACCAAGTGTCCAGTCAATCCCTTTGACCCACTTGGACTTTTCTCCTCTTGCCAAGTATCCTGTCAAATCCTTTGACCTACTTGGACTTTCCTTCATCATGCCAAGTATCCGGTCACTCCCTTGACCTACTTGGACTTTCACCAGATGTCTGGTCAATCTTGACCCATCTGGATTTCCCCATGCCTAGCTTCACTCACCAGGACTTCCAATCTGCCTAGCTTCACTCACTAGGGCTTCTTATCTGCCTGGCTTCACTCACCAGGTCTTTCACCTAGCTTCACTCATAGGAATTTCACCTGGCTTCACTCACCAGGATTTTCTTCTGCCTGGCTTCACTCACCAGGACTTTCATTTCTACCTAACATCCCAGTTAGGACTTCCCAGTCAAGTATCTGGTCAACCTTGACCTACTTGCCTCTTTTTCATCCATCCTGATCAGACCCTGATCAGAGGGGAATTGCACCAGACAATCTCCCCAAATGCACAACTGCATTGTCAAACATCGAAACTTAAACCAAGACTCAAGCTTGGTCAACCAGGTCAGCCTTGACCTGAGGGATATTGCACCAGCACAGGGAACATTTCTAGGAAAGTCCGATATAAACTCAGTGGAACACTGCAACTGCATCAAGCTGAGGAGCGGACGAACTTTGGGAGACCCCCAAATCACTACTCAGAAAGGACTTGACTCAGAGGAAGAGCCCTCTCCCCTAATGCCCAATCAAATCTAGAACAGGGATAGAGAGGAGATCACCAATAAAGTTGAAGGAACTCTTCAAATTCCCCCACAAAGTCAGACAATTCCTTTCCCTCAAAAACTGATAACTTCCCAAAAGGATGAAGAGTTCAACCAATTCCTGAAGATGATTAAGGAAATTTGCGTAGAAGTACCTCTGATAGATGCACTGCACCAAATGCCGAAGTTTGTAAAATTTTTAAAGGGTATTTTATCTAACAGGAGGCAGAAGGGCAACTTCAAGACCGTAGCTGTCACGCCCCGGGAAAGTCCCTGTCCAAAGAAATTTCGGCAGCACCTCCCCTATACGGGTGACAATCTGAAGCATTTATACAAAGCCCTCAGGGCCACATATACCTCGGCCAACACGGCCGGAATACTAACAAATAAATAAGTAAACAACCACGCAGTTATATATGTAGCAGCCCACTCGGCTGTACAAAATCCAAAGCACAACGAGAAATAACAGAAAACCAAATACAAACCAAGACATTGACTGCTAGCCGGCTAGGCTTACACAACCATCAACCAATACAAAAATATACTCTAGAAACAAAATCGGAACACAAGCTAAATACACAAGTTCATATACCAAAATAAAAGTAAACAAAATGCGGAGACAGATCTTCTAAGGTGACGTGGGGACCAGCAAGCAGGATACTCCAAGCAACATCATAAGCAACCTGGTACCTGAAAAGATAGTGTCCACGAGGGTGAGTTCAATGACTCAGCGAATACCAATAGACATGCCTAGTAAGATATATCTAACAGCAATAAACATGGATACAGCTTCCTAATCATATATAGGAAAATATGCAAAACTGTAAGGCAACTGAAGAAGCTGTACTCACCAGGAACTCCTATCTAGAACAAAAGGGTCATCAAACCAGATACACAATATGCCTCCTGTATGCATGTCAAACAAATGCATCCACCAAAATGCAGCATATAAGTGCAGCAATCACAAGCAAATAAATGCAATAAATGCATATGGTGCCAATGACATGGTCACCCCTGACGTCAGTCAGTCATCTCACACACAATGGTGAGACTGAGTGGGTAGAGCTGTGACAACCGTGCACTCCGACGTCACTGCTCCTAATGAGTGACCGAGTGGACGGAATGCTGTCAGAGTACACACATACTCCTACCCCAAATCATAAGTGGGGGAGCGCAATGCTCTCATCTCCCGGTACACCATGACAGAGAGGGATCCCTGACGTGCTACCACACTGCGTCACACTACCCATGAGCGGACTAACGGATCACCGAACAGGGCAAAACTGACGTGCTACCACGCTGCGTCACGCTACCCATGAGCGGACCAACGGAGCACCGAACAGTGATGAAACTGGCGATATGCTCTACAATAATGGAGCAGCCTATCACGCAGCATGCAATCATACGAATGGTGCATGAAACTAAGCATGACAATATCCTAAACCAAATCCACATATATATATAAAAATGTGTACCCTAGTACCAGTAAATCAAATCAACAGATCTAGGGTATACAGGCCCTCTATGGTATAACAACCTAGGTCCTGAACATATCCACCTCCATAAAATATGCACCAACAATGTACATGGATCAAAGCAAAAAGTTTAGGTACACAGATCAGGTATGATATAAAAATATATATACACATGTCAGATAATAAAAATCCAGAGTCTAGTCCTAAACTCAGTATAGCATGGTATGTCACTTACTCTAGGAACTAAAGTAATCATGGTAAGAATCATGAAGTATAAACATGGATACATAATAAGCGACCAAACATATCATGCTATGGGTATCAAACCGTGACATACCAAAGACAAACATGATCATTGCTTGCAGCTATAAAATACTATGCATATCCAATTGACAATATCATAAAAAGATAAGTCAAGAGGTACCCGCCTCCAAAAGAACATCCAATCCGAAATAGATCCCTCGTCGAGACACTACCTCGAATCAAAGTCCTGCAGACAACGTGATATACAATTTAGCTAATTTTATAAACAACAACTAGCTAAATCCAACCCAACTTAATTAGGAAAACCCTAATTGATCCATCATTAATTAATCCTAATTAATGATTAACTTGAATTAATCTTTTTAATCAATAATCCTCAATCAACACAATCATTTCCTCTCGCTGATCAACTTACGATTAGCAATATGATTATCTCTAAAAAAATCCAAAGATTAAATCTAATCCAACATAAATCAACTGTACTTAATTCATCACAACTACTTAATCCAAATCAATTCATAAGAACTCATCCAAATACTAAATCCAAATGAAACCCAAGAAATCATTTTCTATTCAATAACCAAATGTCCATAATAACCTGAACACCTTACCTTCTTTTCACCAAACTACTACTGTGATCAACAACCAGAATGGTTGCTACTAGAATCAAGATCAACCCCACAGCACTTGCCAGCCCGAAATCAGTAGAGCAGTAATGCTACTGATCGAACCTGCAACCCTCTATAAATGGAGAACAACATTTAGTGATGATCCACGATAGATATAGGACAAGAACATAACACAAGATAAAAATCTAAACCCTCACCTTGCTGTCACATTGCCAAATCACTATTACTCGGATCGAAGCTAGGGCACAGAGGAACAGGAAGTTCGTCGACGGCAAAGACAGCGTTGGGACCTAGGGTTGAGACCGGTTGCGATGTCACTAATCTGGCCTCACGAAAACAACCATGGCACCAAAGAATCAAAACTGTGGCACCTCCCTGATGAAATCGCCGCTGCCTTGGATCGGATTCGGTAGCAAGAGGAAGTCTAGGGCACAACAACAAGCTTGGCTACTTGCTGCGAGAAGTGGCTCTACACTGTGGCTCGCGACAAATCGGGGAAATCGACACAAGGGATCTGAGCCACGAACCCAAGAAAACTCGAGGATAAAAGACTCAGCTTGCTCGGCGCCGGCGATCAATGTTGGTTGTGGCCATCGAGGCGACGCAAGAAGAAAAAGAGAAGGAAAGATTCAGCATCGGTAAGGGGCGAGGCAACGCAAAGAGGAGAAGAAAACTTGGCCAGCGATTTTGTAATCGGAGAAGGGAAGCGGCGCTGGTTGGTGGAGCAGTTAGGGCAGATGAAAAAGGCGGCGGTGGAGATCCTAGGGCAGAGGATGCCATCGCCGTGACGGCAGAGGGTGAGGAAGAATAAGGAATGGTCGCGACACCGGTTAGGGCACGGGAGGAGAAGGCATCGCGAGGTTTAGCGCAAGGGATGGGCTCGCGGAGAAGAAAACGGGAAAAAGGAAAAAAAATAAGGAAAAGGAAAATCAAAACAAAAACAAATAAATAAATTCAACTTTTCCTCATTTAAATGGGATAGTCCAAACAGGCTTTTCCCGGACCCCGTTTCTATCCTCGTAACCTGAGTCATACGAGCTCCGAAAAAATCCAGAAAAATTTCTAAAAATTCCGAAAAATTCCCTTACCATTATTCGCCATTTTTCGATATTTTACAATAGCATTAACAGAAAATTGCAGTGCTCTACTTATGGCAAATATTCCATCGAAACTTCAGGATCTAGGGAGTTTTACCATACCTTGTAAAATTAGTTCTAAACTCATACAGAAAGCTTTCTGTGACTTGGGAGCCAGCGTCGGCCTACTTCCCTACTCATTAAATAAGAAACTAGGACTCCGGAATATTAAACTGACTACTATGGCATTGTAATTAGCTGACCATTCATGTTGAAACCCAATGAGAATAGTGAAAGATGTGCCAGTAGATGTAGGCAGATGCATCATTCCCACTAATTTCATTGTCTTGGATATGGAGGAGGATCCCAAGATACCAATCATCCTTGGGAGACCATTCCTTGCCACCGTTGGAGCTCTCATTGATGTGAAAAGTCATAAGTCATCCTTAGAGATCAGTAAAGAAAGGATTGAATTTGATTTATCTGATTCTTCTAACTACATCTCCTCTTCTTAGGAAAATTCTAGCAAGATGAACATACACAAAGATGAGGAATGCAGTTTCCAAGAGAGGTCCCCTCCAGTGAGCAATAAGAAGTACATTTATCCTGCACGAGCGAAACTAAAGGTACAGACTGGAGCATTAACCCTAGAGGAGAGCCGTGCTTCCATGGGTTTAGTCCACACTAACTGAAATGGGGTTGAGCTAAAGACCTAAAACAAGCGCTTCTTGGGAGGCAACCCAAGAGTTTTTCATTTTAGTTCATTATTCCGTTTATCATATTATTTCTCTAGTAAGTTTAGTCGAGTACTGTCATTAATTTTTTATTTTTGGGTATTCGTTTTTAGGATGTGCATAGCCTCCATGAGCTGGTCGTGAGCATTTCATGGGTGTGGAGGCGTTAGAGGAGCCAAAATGGCGAAAGGCGAGTCACCGTGGGCTTAAGGGAGTCGGCCGTGTGACCCCACATGGTCGTGTGAAGCCAAAGGGGGACAAAGGTCATTGGCCATGCAACCTTGCACGATCGTGTGTCCTGTGCACAACAAAGAAGGGCACGGGCCATGCCAATTGGCACAGCCGTGCAAGACCACCAAAGAAGGAGGCACGAGTCGTGCCAACCGGCACGACAGTGCAATTTTGGTCGAGGAGAGAAAAGAGAGGGTCGTGCCAATTGGCACGACCGTGCAGAATAAGCAAGATGAGGGCATGCAACCCTACACGGCCCGGCCCAAAATCCCTCTTTATTAGGGCAGAGGTGTACGGAGGATTGCACGCCCGTGCCGCCACCTTCACCCCTTCCCTATACCTCCTTTCCTCCTCCAACTTCCCAAGGTGCTACCGCCCACTCCTCATGTTCATCTCACTCAAATCTACCTCTCTTGTCATCCGTGATGTCGAACTTCGTCGAAGGGAGCTCTCTTCAAAGGAAAGGAAAAGAGTTGTTGGTTGTCTCAAACGAGGAGAATACACGCTTCAAAGGTATATCGAACAACTTCAGCATTACTTTCTCTAATGAAGAACAATTGCATCGTTATCATTCTTTATCTAAATGTTCCATTTTGAGCACTAGGTTTATGGACCGACAAACCTTAGAAGTATTGGGGTTTGGGAATGATATTGATTGGTTGCTTGATAGAATAGGTTGGACTAACGTAATGGCCATGAAGTACCCAACTTATCCTCCTTTCGTTTTGGAAATTTTAAGCTCCATCACTATTGATAATGTTCAAGGAGGAGGAAAATTAAAATTTCATTTATTTAATGATGACTATGAATGGAGTCTTGAGGATTTTAATGTATGCTATGATTTACCTAGGGATGGAGCTTACATAATCCTACCTGCTTTTAAAAATTCAAATTTATGGGAGCAAATTGGTGGACGGTCTTGCTTTAATCCACATGTTTCTAATGGTAGTAGTATCATCAACCCAATTTTTCGATATGTCCATATGATGATGAGGAATACGATATTTAGAAGGGGCGGCAAAGAAGGAATTGTAAGACTTTCAGACTTGTATTGTTTATGGGCAATGATAGAAAATATGTCTAATAATTCTGGATATTTCTTTTTAAGGCACTTGATAACATTAGGGAAGACTTCTTTCTCTGCCCCCATTATTTTAGGAGGATTGCTTACTCATATTGCGGTAGTACTAGGTTATGATCTGAGTGATCTTGAAATGATTGAAGATGTTTATCGAATGGATTTAAATTTTTGTTTAACCACTCATTTGATTCGCCGAGAGGAATATGGGTATAGTCTTGTGATTAAGGATAGTTTTCCCCTTAGATTGCCCAACCCAGCTTTGACCATGATCCATGTTAAGGAGAATTGACGTTTGACTTTAGCAAAGCAACAGATTAACCCACCGCTAACCTCCCTTCCTGGGAATATGCCTTCGGTTAGTCGAGATATTTTACAATTCGATTTCCAAAAAAAATTTCATATCATTGGCTCTCTTTATCATGACTTAGAACAAAATAATGGATTGTTCACTAGAAGCATTTGCATGAAGGATGAACGATTTAAGTGTTTACAGGAGTGTTTTAAGAGTGAGAGAGAGTTATGCACACGAATGCTTGAATTTTTGGAGGCTCATAGAAAGAGAATGGTTTGGAACGAAGATTTTAGGTTGTATATGAGGAACTTTCAGAGTAATATTGATGAGTTGTTCGCATATCATAAACAGGTAAGGGACCTGAGATGGGTAGTTGAGACTTATCCTGAGCTTCCAGATCTCCCCAACCTTCATCCTCATCGACCATTTTGACTTCATCGGGATGATGAAAAGTTTAAGTCTGTGGGGATGTTGTGTCTGCACAACCTGAGTCGAGTCGAGTTTTTCTTTTCTTTCTGCATATTTTATTAGTCTGCTTTGTTTATTCACATTTAATTAGTTCCATATTTCTACTTGCATCTCATTTGCACTTTCCTACTTGTAGTTCTTCATTGTTTTTTTTTAAAAAAAAAAATTAAGGTATATTTGAGAACATCAAACCTTCTACTTTACTAACTTGTCCGATAGCAAAATGTCTAGCATTTTCTTAGTTCATGTGTTGTCAAGATAGTGTTAATATGTTTGATGTATCTCCTTTCTCTATCTTTAGTATCATGAAATAAGCTAAGTATTGTATGGAGTTTGATATAAGTCTTGGCCTAACCTTAAGGATTTTATTTTCACTACACTTAAGTACTTAATCTTGAATAGTAGAAATATTTTTGAAATAGTTATGATTCATCCAAATTATTTAGTACTTTTGTTCCCATGGTGATTTCTTATTTACATTTTGGTTACTAGATGACCTCGGATCATGTAAGATCATTTGGAAAAAATCTAAATCCCAACATATGCATCTCGCATTTGTGATTAGTGCTACATCTCTATAGCACCAAAAAAATATTTGAATAAGGGATAAAAAAATAGTTGTCGTGAGTGGAAACTAACAATTTATCCCTTTGAAACCGAGTTAGGTTACTGGGAAAATAAATGTCATATTTCTCTTGATTCCGAGTGGTATCCTTTGAGACCTTGTGTAATTTAAGGAAAACGATCCAAGTGTGTGGCAGGTAAGTGCCTATCACCGGGAACATTAGGAACTCAATTGTATGACGACTTAACTAAGACAGAGAATTGAAACTTGAAGAGTTTGAGTTACTTATTGCACCGAGCACAAAGAACTTATGCTTAGGTCATACTTAGGTTACTCCACAATCATGCTTATCAATGAAACTAGTTGATAAAGTTAGGCGAATTCACTAGGGATTATGAAACACTGCGGGAACTCATGAACATAATTTGCAGTGTTTTGTTGGAGAACAAGCAAAGGTTCAAGTCTGGGGATGTGATGTGCATAAATATTATGATCATTTATGCATGTTTTAATGCACATTCACTTGCTTTATACGTATATATTCTTTTCAAGATCGTCTCTTTTATCATATACTCATCATAAATACTCTTTTGTTTGGAGATCTACTCTTTGTTTGGTTTTGTATTGATACGGACAACTTTCGGAGCAAAAAACAGTGACTGTCTAGGCACCGAAACAAGGCAGAGAACACGATCGTGCAACCTCACATAACCGTGTGGCCAAACAAAGGAAGGACAGTGCACGATCGTGCAACTCTTGCAAGGTTGTGCGACCAAACAGAGGTGCATCCATGCATGGCCGTGCAAACCTGCACGGTTGTGCCCCCCACGACCAGCAGTCAAGCCATACATGGTCGTGCGATCTTGCATGGTCGTGTCCCAGGAGCTAAGCCCCAGATCCACATGGTCATGCCGCGACGTTGTACCCTAGCCTATAAAAAGGATTCTAACCCTTCTCCTCCAAAGGAAGCGAGCCAAAAAAGGGAGGATTGCCTTGGTGTCGTTCCACGCTGTCCAGGACCTCCATCCAGCGATCCTTCATCACAACATCAACTCCAAAAACAAAGGATCGGATCCGAAGATCACTCATCGTCGTTGGATAAGCATCCTTTCTCTTTCTTTCTTCTTGTTTCAGGATTGTATGCTTAATTATATAATTTCTTCGAGTTTTTCTCTAGCGTCTATGGAGTAGATTTCATATTCTAGGATTAGGGAGTAGTTGTAGATTGGTTTTAATGTAAGACTCATATTTATGCTTTTATTCATTGGATGATTTCACTTGCTTTGTTTCAACTATTATGCATGAGATTGATTGTGTAGGAATTGCTAACCTAGTAGAGAGAGTATCCTAGATCGTATACCCGAGGGGCCCTAGTAATATGGGTAACCCGTTCACGGACATCTAGGGTATTTCCTTAAAAGGAGAGGCAACTCCTCCACAAGGAAGTAAGAGACCAAACCAACCCCTTATTTCTATCCTTAATAACACCAATTAGAGTTTCGTTCTTGTGATCTACCGAGGTGCCCTAGTGACAGGGGTTAACCGTAACAGGATTTTCACAGGGATCTTCTCTATTTAGTGCTTAAGGATGGTTACTTTAGCTTCCGGCGAATGCATGTTGACGGACAATGAGTAAAGGATAGAACGTGATACATCAATACCACCACAATGAAACCGAACTCCTAGAACTCTTCATAAACCAACCTAATTATTCTCTCTTCTCTAGTTCTCGTTTTCGCTTCCCAATCTCTTTTCTTTTGATAACTTACAACCATTGGTAGTTTAGCTAATCCTAAGTGAACCATTGCTAGTGCTTATAACCAGTACTCGTGGGATCGATAATCTTTATTAATGACGACGAATCTGTGCACTTGCAGAATCGTAACAAGTTTTTGATGTCGTTGCCGGGGGCTGCGTCTATAACATTAGCAAAAATCATATTAGATTAGACTAGACTTTTTTTTTCTTTATCTCTCCTTTTTCTAATATTCTGCATTTCAGAGATAAATAATTTTATTTTTGTTTTTATTTATTTTCTACATTTTTATTAAAATTCCTAAAAATAATAATAATATTATTCCTACTCTTTCTTTACTTTATTTTGCTTAATTTTACACTCAAAATATTTCATATCTTGTTTTTGCATGCGAAGAGCTAATCTTTCAGGAAAACTTCTACCGTTCGATCCAGAGATCGATAGGATTTTCCTGAGATGAAGAAACTTACAAAAAGTATTTCAAGCCAAACAAGAATCTTCAGAAATGGCTGACAAACTGTTGAAGGATTACACAACACCTTCTGCACGAGGGGTTCGGTCTAGCATTACTTGACCGCCAATCGAAGCTAATAATTTTGAAATCAAGTCTGCAGTAATCCACATGGTTCAGCAGAATCAATTTGGAGGAGGATAGCACGATGATCCAAATCTTTACTTAAGTTTTTCTACGAGATTAGCGATACTATGAAAGTGAACGGGGTCCCTCCAGAATCAATAAGGTTATTTCTTTTTGGATTTTCCCTGAAAGACAGAGCCAAGCAGTGGCTAAATTCTTTTCCAGCAAACAACATAACATCTTGGGAGCAGTGTGAGCAGAAATTTATGGACAAATTCTACCCGCCAAGCAAAATTGCACACATGAGGAATTTGATCGCAAGCTTCAAACAGGTAGAATCAGAATCATTATTTGAAGCCTGGGACAGATTCAAAAGTATACTGAGACAGTGCCCTCATCATGGCCTTGAGAAATGGTTGGTTCTACACATATTCAACAATGGAATCAACTATCACACGAAGGTATCCCTCGATTCTGCAGCAGGAGGAGCATTAATGAACAAGAACCTTGATGAAGCTAAAGAGATCATAGAGAATGTGGCACAAAACCACCATCAGTGGGCAACCGAAAGATCTGGTGGTTCTTTCTCAGGGAATCCAATAAAGGCATCAGAAAAATTTAACGTAGATGCAGTCACACTCATGTATGCAATGCTGGATGCTCTGACCAAGAAGCTTTGAGGCCATGGGAAACAACATGGCAAATGCAATAGTATGTGTTTGCGAAACTTGTGGAAGTACGGATCACGCTCAAGATACTTTCCCCCTAGGGTCAATACAAGCACAGATAAACCAACTTGAGCAATGCGATGCGATAGTCAGTTTCAACCAAAAGCAAAACAATCCATACTCCAACACATACAACCCTGGATGGAGGAACCACCCAAATTTTTCATACCGGAATAATCAGGACCAAGGACCAGCAAAACAAAGCTATCAACCTGGGCAACAGAGCTACTCATCTAGATAATAGACTTATCAACAACAACAATATTCACAACTGTCCAGAATCGAAAAGATGCTCGAAGAAGCCCTCTCAGAGCAAAAAGAGATGAAGAATGAGATCAAGCAATTGACTCAAAGACTGAAAAATACTAAAAAATATCAGAATATGCAAGACAGCCAGATAGCCCAGATAGCCCAGTCCTTTTCAAGAGCACATGAAACATTTCTAGGAAAGCCCGATATAAACTCGGTGGAACATTGCAACCGCATCGAGCTGAGGAGCGGACGAACTTTGGGAGACCCCCAAATCACTACTCAGAAAGGACTTGACTTAGAGGAAGAGCCCTCTCCCCTAATGCCCAATCAGATCCAGAACAAGGATAGAGAGGAGATCACCAAGAAAGTTGAAGGAATTCTTCAAATTCCCCCGCAAAGTCAAACAATTCCTTTCCCTTAGAAACTGATAACTTCCCTAAAGGATGAAAAGTTCAATCGGTTCCTGAAGAAGATTAAGGAAATTTACGTAGAAGTACCTCTGATAGATGCACTGCACCAAATGCCAAAGTTCGTAAAATTTTTAAAGGGTATTTTATCTAACAGGAAGCAGAAGGGCGACTTCGAGACCGTATCATTAATGGAAAATTACAGCGCTCTACTTATGGCAAATATTCCACCGAAACATCAGGATCCAGGGAGTTTTACCATACCTTATAAAATTGGTTCTGAACTCATACTTAAAGCTTTCTGTGACTTGGGAGCCAGCATCAACCTACTTCCCTACTCGTTTTATAAGAAGCTAGGACTCCAGAATATTAAACAGACTACTATAGCATTGCAATTAGCTGATCATTCATGTAGATACCCAATGGGAATAATGGAAGATGTGCCAGTAGAAGTAGGCAGATGCATCATTCCCATTGATTTCATTGTCCTGGATATGGAGGAGGATCCCAAGATACCAATCATCCTTGGGAGACCATTCCTTGCCACCACTGGAGCTCTCATTGATGTGAAAAGTCATAAGTTATCCTTGGAGATCGGCAAAGAAAGGTTAGAATTTGATTTATCTGATTCTTCTAACTGCGTTTCCTCTTCTCAGGGAAATTCTAGCAAGATGAACATACACAAAGTTGAGGAATGCAGTTTCTAAGAGAGGTCCCCTCCAGTGAGCAATAAGAAGTACATTTGTCCTGCACGAGCGAAACTAAAGGTGCAGACTAGAGCATTAACCCTAGGAGGAGAGTCATGCTTCCATGGGTTTAGTCCACACTAACTAAAATGGGGTCGAGCTAAAGACCTAAAACAAGCGCTTCTTGGGAGGCAACCCAATAGTTTTTCATTTTAGTTCATTATTCCGTTTATTGTTTTATTTCTCTAATAAGTTTAGTCGAGTACTGTTATTAATTTTTTATTTTCGGGTATTCGTTTTCAGGATGTGCATAGCCTTCACGAGCTGGTTGTGAGCGTTTAATGGGTGTGGAGGCGTCAAAGGAGCCAAAATGGCGAAAGGCGAGTCACCGTGGGCTTAAGGGAGTCGGCCGTGTGACACCACACGACCGTGTGAAGCCAAAGGGGGACAAAGGTCATTAGTTGTGCAACCTTGCACGACCGTATGGCATGTGTAGAGAAAAGAAGGGCACGGGCCGTGCCAATTGGCACGGCCATGCAAGACCACCAGAGAAGAAGGATGCATGGGTCGTGCCAACCGGTACGGCCGTGCAATTTTGGCTGAGGAGAGAAAAGAGAGGGGCGTGCCAATTGGCACGACCATGCAGAATCACCAAGGGGAGGGCGTGCAACCCTACACGGCCCTGCCCAAAATCCCTCTTTATTAGGGCACGGGTGTGCAGAGGCTTGCACGCCCGTGCCACCACCTTCACCCCTTCCCCAAACCTCCTTTCCTCCTCCAACTTCCCAAGGTGCTACTGCCCACTCCTCACATTCATCTCACTCAAATCTACCTCTCTCGTCATCCGTGATGTCGAACTTCGTCGAAGGGAGCTCTCATCAAAGGAAAAGAAAAGAGTTGTTGGTTGTCTCAAACGAGGAGAATACATGCTTCAAAAGTATATCGAACAACTTCGGCATTACTTTCTCTAATGAAGATCAATTGCATTATATCGTTATCATTCTTTATCTAAATGTTCCATTTTGAGCACTAGGTTTATGGACCAACAAACCTTAGAAGTATTGGGGTTTGGGAATGATATTGATTGGTTGCTTGATAGAATAGGTTGGACTAACGTAATGGCCTTGAAGTATCCAACTTATCCTCCTATCGTTTTGAAAATTTTAAGTTCCATCACTGTTGATAATGTTCAAGGAGGAGGAAAATTAAAATTTCATTTATTTAATGATGACTATGAATGGAGTCTTGAGGATTTTAATGTATGCTATTTTTTGCCTAGGGATGGAGCTTACATAATCCTACCTACTTTTAAAAATTCAAATTTATGGGAGCAAATTAGTGGACGGTCTTGCTTTAATCCACATGTTTCTAATAGTAGTAGTATCATCAACCCAATTTTTCGATATGTCTATATAATGATGAGGAATACGATATTTAGAAGGGGTGGTAATGTAAGAATTGTAAGACTTTCAGACTTGTATTGTTTATAAGCAGTGATAGAAAATGTGTCCATTAATTCTAGATATTTCTTTTTAAGGCACTTGATAACATTAGGGAACACTTCTTCCTCGGCCCTCATTGTTTTAGGAGGATTGCTTACTCATATTGCGGTAGTACTAGGTTATGATCTGAGTGGTCTTGAAATGATTGAAGATGTTTATCGAATGGATTTAAATTTTTGTTTAACCACTCGTTTGATTCGCCGAGAGAAATATGGGTATAGTCTTGTGATTAAGGATAGTTTTCCCCTTAGATTGCCCAACCCGGCTTTGACCACGATCCATGTTAAGGAGAATTGACGTTTGACTTTAGCAAAGCAACAAATTAACCCACCTCCAACCTCCCTTCCTAGGAATATGCCTTCGGTTAGTCGAGATATTTTGCAATTTGATTTCCAAGAATTTTGCCCTATCAGTGACTCTCTTCATCATGACTTAGAACAAAATAATGGATTGTTCACTAGAAACATTGGCATGAAGGATAAACGATTTAAGTGTCTGCAGGAGTGTTTAAGAGTGAGAGAGAGTTATGCACATGAATGCTTGAATTTATGGAGGCTTATAGAAAGAGAATGGTTTGGAACAAAGATTTTAGGTGGTATATGAGGAACTTTCAGAGTAATATTGATGAGTTGTTCAGATATCATAAACAGGTAAGGGACCTGAGATGGGTAGTTGAGACTTATCCTGAGCTTCCAGATCTCCCCGACCTTCAGCCTCATCGACCATTTTGATTTCATCGGGACGATGAAAAGTTTAAGTCAGGGGGGGGTGTTGTGTCTGCACAACTTGAGTCGAGTCGAGTTTTTCTTTTCTTTCTGCATATTTTATTAGTCTTCTTTGTTTATTCGCATTTTATTAGCTCCATATTTCTACTTGCATCTCATTTGCACTTTCCTACTTATAATTCTTCATCATTTTTTTTTATTAAAAAAAAGTTTTGAGACATATTTGAGAACATCAAACCTTCTACTTTGCTAACTTGTCCGATAGAACAATGTCTAGCATTTTCTTAGTTCATGTGTTGTCAAGATAGTGTCAGTATGTTTGATGTATCTCCTTTCTCTATCTTTAATTAGTATCATGAAATAAGCTAAGTATTGTATGGAGTTTGGTATAAGTCTTGGCCTAACCTTAAGGATCTTATTTTCACTTCACTTAAGTACTTAACCTTGAATAGTAGAAATATTTTTGAAATAGTTATTATTCATCCATATTGTTAAGTACTTTTATTCCCATGGTGATTTCTTATTTACATTTTGGTTACTGGATGACCTCGGATCATGTAAGCTCATTTGGAAAAACCTAAATCCCAATATATTCATCTCGCATTTGTGATTAGTGCTACATCTCTATAGCACCAATAAAAAATATTTGAATAAGGGATAAAAAAATAGTTGTGGTGAGTGGAAACTATCAATTTACCCCTTTGAGACCGAGTTAGGTTACTGGGAAAATAAATGTTATGTTTCTCTTGATTCCAAGTGGTATCCTTTGAGATCGTGTGTAATTTAAGGGAAACGAACCAAGTGTGTGGCAGGTGAGTGTCTATCATCGGGAACATTAGGAATTCAATTGTATGACGATTTAAATAAGACAGAGAATTGAAACTTGAAGAGTTTGAGTTACTTATTGCACCGAGCACAGAGAACTTATGCTTAGTCCATACTTAGGTTACTCCACAATCATGCTTATCAATGAAACTAGTTGATAGAGTTAGGCGAATGTACTAGGGATTATGAAACACTGCAGGAACTCATGAACATAATTTGCAGCGTTTTGCTTGAGGACAATCAAAGGTTCAAGTCTGGGAGTGTGATGTGCGTAAATATTATGATCATTTATGCATGTTTTAACACACATTCACTTGTTTTATGCGTATATATTCTTTGCATGATCATCTCTTTTATAATATACTCATCATAGATACTCTTTTGTTCGGAGATCTGCTCTTTGTTTGGTTTTGTATTGATAGGGACAACTTTCGGAGCAAAAATAGTGATTGTCGACGCACCGGAATGAGGCAGAGAACACAGCCGTGCAACCTCGCAGGGGCGTGTGGCCAAACAGAGGAAGGGCAGTGCACGACCGTGCAACTCTTGCATGGTTGTGCGGCCAAATAAAGGTGCATCCGTGCATGACAATGCAAACCTGCACGACCGTGCCCCCCACGACCAGCAGTCAAGCCATACACGGCTATGCAATCCTGCACAGCCGTGTCTCAGGAATCGAACCCCAGATCCACACGGCCATGCCACTGTTGGGTTTTTCGGGCCGCGAAAACCGCTTTTTCGCGTCGCGAAAACCCCGAAACCCCGCCACCGGATCCGTGCAAAGAATAAAAGTTTGTAAAACTACGAGTACGAGTTTACCAACCTATAGATCTACACTAGAACTATATGATAAAGAGTTTTACCCTCATAGCGTGCCCTTCGCGAGTCCCGCTTGTCCAAGGAGATG
This sequence comes from Zingiber officinale, assembly GCF_018446385.1. NCBI lineage: Eukaryota > Viridiplantae > Streptophyta > Magnoliopsida > Zingiberales > Zingiberaceae > Zingiber > Zingiber officinale. The sequence continues at coordinate 40,574,397 of NC_055994.1, forward strand.
TCGGATCTCAAGTTGTCAAAGTAGACAACTCTCTATGCGTATCCACACGAACTAATTAGGTGGAGAAGACCAAACAATAGGTGTGCTAGCACCTAGGTGGTTCGGCCAAGGAGAAGAGGGAGAGGAGAAGGAGAGCTTGAGGAAGAAGATAGAATGAATGAGAGTTACTCACAAAATGAAAACCCCTCACCTAGCATTAGTGTGGTCGGCCACAATTGTAACTCATTCTCATTTAATGTGGCCGGCCACATTAAATGGAAGGAGACTTGTAACCTCCATGAGATGGCACACACATGTGCTAGATTTGATGATGTGGCACATCATCATTGGTTTTCCTAACGCCAACTCACAAATGATGTAGCATAAAGTCAAGTCAAACTTGACTTTTCCTCTTCCTCTCAAGTCAAGTCAAACTTGACTTAATCTCTCTCATGGTTGATCTAATCCAACCATTTAATTCAAGCTAATTTAATATAATGAATCTAATTCATTTAATTAAATTGATTCAATGAGTCATAATCTAAATTAGACTAATTGAACACATGAATCAACTTGAGTCCACATCAATAAGCCCAATTAGGATTACTCTTAATCCAATTTGATTCATCACATGAATCTAATCCTCTTGGTTTATCATATGAACCTAATCTCCATCTAATTGTCCTTAGTGTGTGACCCTATAGGTTCTTGTAACATTGGCAATGCCCCTAAACCCATTTAGGAGCATAAGTAATGAGTGGTATCTAGCAACACATCATTACTACCCAAGTTACAAGAATGTTGAGATCCAACATCACCTTGTGACTACTAATTGTGACTCCTCACAATATATGACAAGTGTCCTTCTATCCTAGACATCTAGATTGATCAATGTGAGGCATAGACCGTGTCATCCTCTAATCAATCTAAATCTTGAACTCCAAGTAGACTCACTCAATCAAATGAGCTTAATATCTCATATTGACTCATTTGGGCATGGCCATGCACTTCGTAGTCTCACTCTATCAAGAATATCGATGTCTCTCCCGTCATATAGGAGGGATAGATCCCATCTACATCACTCACATCCCTCAGCATAATTCGTTACATACCCAGTAATCGCCTTTATAGTCCACCCAGTTACGGGTGACGTTTGACGAAACCAAAGTACATAACTCCTTATGTAGGGAACCATGGTGACTTCAGGTCTAAGGACTAGTAGTCATACTAATAGCCACATGAGAAAGTATATGACACTCATATAATGATCCATGATACTTTCTCATGGCGGGTCATTCCGTATACATTCTTCAATGCATACTCATGTGTCAACTTGATATCTCTATATCCATGACTTGTGAGATCAAGTCATCGAGTTGACCTACATGCTAGTCTTATTGCATTAACATTGTCCCTGAATGTTAATACTCGACTAGGAATGATTAAGAGTAGTGTTCCCTATATCATCTCACTATCGGTTCAACTAACGATTGATATAGGTGAGAACCTTCTACTCAAGGACGCTATTATACTTAGTTTATTTGGCACCAATACAAGTAAGTATAATAACCAAAAACAAATGTCTTTATTTATATAAGAATATGATACAACAAGTCCATAGTACAATCATCAAATGATTGGCTCGTGTGGCCAAACAAAGGAAGGATAGTGCACGACCGTGCAACTCTTATGTAACGCCCGCCCCTCCTGCTAGTAGGGCGGGGTTACTTTACTTAACTATTTGCGGAAACATTCATGCATATTAAAATTTCTCTCTAAAGTAAAACAGCGAAAGTATCATGAAGTCATGCGGAACACTGACATAGATAAACTTAGTTCATGTCAACATAAATAGAAAAAAAATAACATAAGCAGGTCTCTTATTTTGTCTTAGTCGAGCCACCACCACACACATCTCCTGCCTCTCCTGCGGCTCCCCTAGTTCATCCATTCTCTACCCTAATCTGTGGTACAAGGAAAGTAAGCTATAAGCACATAGGCTTAGTAAGATTCTTTCCTACTCACAAAAACCATATATCAAAGCATAATCACATAAGCATATGACAATGGAAACATAATCATCTAACATCATATTGTGAAAACATAGCATCATAACATATCATCTCATAAAGATCATCATGCTATATCATATCGTAAATCATAAGAGCATCATGTTATATAAATCATAAGGGCATAGCATATCATAAAGAAATATCATGATGTGTCATATCATCAATAAAAGAACATCATGTGATACAAATCATAAAAGCATATCATATCATAAATCATAAGAGCATCATGTCATATAAATCATAAGGCATAGCATATCATGTCATAAATCATATCATGCAAGATGTCTTTTAAAACATGTGTCATGTCATATGCAAGATGTCTTAAAACGTATCATATAGTACTTGAACATAATATCATCATGAGGGCCCGGCTTGTACCACATACATACATAAATGCGCACAATCCCTAGGACAGGGTAGCTAGCCCCAAACCTACTAGGGATCTAGGTCCGTACTACGACCGTCGACCTAGGGGCATACTAAGGAGCCCATCCCTTTACTAGACCCCTTCATAGTCCGTCGGCCTAGGGGCGCTTATGGAGCCCACCCTTGGTGCAAGCCATACAAAGTAAAATAGCATATCATGGTCCATGTCATAACATAGCATATCATACCTTATCATATCATGAAGAGTGCTCTTAGTCCCCAAGGGGAAGCAACTCTTAGGCCTTCACTTATCATATCATAAAGAGTGCTCTTAATCCCAATAAAAAGGGAAGCAACTCTTAGGCCTTTGCTTATCATATCATAAAGCATGCATACTTGGGCACATAGCACATCATAAGAGATATTATTATGCATAGATCATAAGCATACATAAATGAGCATATTATTTGTCATATCATAAAGCATGCATACTTGAGCACATAGCACATCATAAGAGACATTATCATGCATGGTTCATAGGTATACATAAATGAACACATCACCTATCATAGAAAAGACATAATCATGCATGGAATCATTAAACAACATCTCTTAATTCATAACGTAGCATGTGAGGCACATCTAGGCTCCTAAACCCATCATGGCCGAAAGTTCAAAGAGTATGAACTTAAACTCTAAACAACATACAAGCATAAGAATCTCATGTTAACTTCATATCATATCATAAGGAATGTCATAAGCATGTTAATTCAATTTTTAAGCTTTCCTAGGTCTTGATCCTTATCATGGCCGAAAGTTCATGAAGAAGGAAAATAAGCTCCAAACAACATACAAGCATAAATATCAAGCTAACTTCACATCACATCATAAGGAAAGTCATAAGCATGTTAATCCAATTTTTAAGCTTTCCTAGGTCTCTAATTTGATCATGGCCGAAAGTTCATGAAGAAGAAAAATAAGCTCTAAACAACATACAAGCATGAATATCAAGCTAATCTCATATCATATCATAAGGGGATCCATGAGCATGCTAGATTTAATTTTAAGCTTCCTTGAACCCTAGTAATGTTCATGGCCGAAAGTTTCATGAAGAGGAAAATCAAGCTCTAAACAACATACAAGCATAAATATTTAGCTAAATTCATATCATATCATAAGGGAATCCATGAGCATGCTAGATTTAATTTTAAGCTTCCTTGAACCCTAGTAATGTTCATGGCCGAAAGTTTCATGAAGAGGAAAATCAAGTTCTAAACAACATACAAGCATAAATATTTAGCTAAATTCATATCATATCATGAGGAGATCCATGAGCATGCTAGATTTAATTTTAAGCTTCTTTGAACCCTAGAGATGATCATGGCCAAAAGTTTCATGAAAAGGAAAATCAAGCTCTAAACAACATACAAGCATAAATATCTAGCTACATTCATATCATATCATAAGGGGATCCATGAGCATGCTAGATTTAATTTTAAGCTTCTTTAAACCCTAGAGATGATCATGGCTGAAAGTTTCATGAAAAGGAAAATCAAGCTCTAAACAACATACAAGCATAAATATCTAGCTACATTCATATCATATCATAAAGGGATCCATGAGCATGCTAGATTTAATTTTAAGCTTCCTTGAACCCTAGAAATGTTCATGGCCGAAACTTTATAAAGAAGGAGATCAAGCTCTAAACAACATACAAGCATAAATATCTAGCTAAATTCATATCATATCAAAAGGGGATCCATGAGCATGCTAGATTTAATTTTAAGCTTCCTTGAACCCTAGTAATGATCATAGCCGAAACTTCAAGGAAGTGATCCTAGGTTTTTAAGCATTCTAACCTCATGGAAAATACGTAAACAACTTGTACCACAGGTGAGGGGATACTTACATCCTTTCGCTTGTTGTTCCTAAAGAAAGTGGTACCCTTGTGAGGAGGAAGAAGGAGCTTCTTTTCCTAGTTCTCCCTTTTGTTTTCTCTTTCTTGTAAGGAGTAAACCTTGAGACTCCTTCTTAGGAATTAGTTTTCTTAGAGAGAAAACCTTAGCTTGGATTTTGGAAATGAGGAAGAGAGAGGTTTAGGTTTCGGTGGAGAAGGAAGGAGGAGAAAGAAGGAGGAGGAAGAAGAAGGAGGAAGAATTAACATATTTTTCTTTCCCTTTTCTTCTCTCATTCCTATTTATTCCCCATGTAAATGAAACATGTCCTCATTCATCCCCTTAACTCCCCTATTTCTTCACTCTCTTAATTCCCATGAAATTAGAGGAAAAGAATGAAGGAGGGCAACTTGGCTTTTGCTTGCTTCTTTCCTTAACCAAGAGGAAGAGGAGGTAAGCTACTTGATTTTCTCTTGTTCCTTTACTTAACTATATTCTTACTTTTAACTACAATTTCCATTATTTTCTATTCATATATCATTCATCACCCAAGTGGTTATCATACCCCAATTTAACTCTATCATTTGTGGGAGGTTCAAGGTTCAAACCTTAACCTCACTTTCTTTTTATTTCATTTTGGTTTTTATTTCCATTCCTCTTTTTCTTTTATTCTAAAAGAAAAATACTCATAGGTATAGCTTATCATTTCGTGGGTGTTACATCTTACATGGTCGTGCGGCCAAATAAAGGTGCATTCATGCATGACAATGCAAACCTGCATGACCGTGCCCCCCACGACCAGCAACTAAGCCATACATGGCTATGCAATCCTGCACAACCGTGTCTCAAGAGTCGAGCCCCAGATCCACACGGCCATGCCACGACGTTGTACCCTAGCCTATAAAAAGGGTTCTAACCCTTCTCCTCTGGAGGAAGTGAGCCGAAAAATGGAGGATTGCCTTGGTGTCATTCCACGCCATCCAAGACCTCCGTCCAACGATCCTTCATCACAACATCATCTCCAGAAACAAAGGATTGGATCCGAAGATCACTCGTCGTCGTTGGATAAGCATCCTTTCTCTTTGTTTCTTCTTGTTTGAGGATTATATGCTTAATTACATTTTGTCTTCAAGTTTTTCTCTGGTGTCTATGGAGTAGATTCCGTGTTCTAGGATTAGGGAGTAGTTGTAGATTGGTTTTGATGTAAGACTCATATTTATGTTTTTATTCATTGGATGATTTCGCTTGCTTTATTTCAACTACCATGCATAAGATTGATTGTGTAGGAATTGTTAACCTCGTAGAGAGAGTATCCTAGATCGTATACCTGAGGGGCTCTAGTGACAGGAGTAACTCATTCACGGACATCTAGGGTATTTCCTTGAAAGGAGAGACAACTCCTTTACAAGGAAGTAAGAAACCAGAGTTGCGTTCTTGTGATCTACCTAGGTGCCCTAGTGACAGGGGTTAACCGTAATAGGATTTCACAGGAATATTCTCTATTTAGTACTTAAGGATGGTTATTTTAGCTTCCGATGAATGCATGTTGACGGACAATGAGTAAAGGATAGAACGTGATACATCAATACCACCACAATGAAACCAAACTCCTAGAACTCTTCATAAACCAAGATAATTACTCTCTCTTCTCTAGTTCTCGTTTCCGCTTTCCAATCTCTTTTCTTTAGATAACTTACAACCATTGGTAGTTTAGCTAATCCTAAGTGAACCATTGCTAGTGCTTATAACCAGTGCTCGTGGGATCGATAATCTTTATTACTGATGATGAATCCGTGCACTTATGGAATCATAACAGTGTCATGCATCATTTTGCATGATTGCATGCTGAGCAATTGTCGACTCCATTATTGTTGAGCACATTGCTAGTTACATGATCTGCATACACATAATCACTCATGGGTTAGTGGTATTTCAGGTAGGGTGTGTGTTGCAGTTTGCTCTGTCAGGGCTCCGCTGGTCCGTTCATGGGTAGCGATGACTGCAGTGTGGTAGCGAGCAGGGATCCCTCCTCTTGACTATGACATAGGGAGATGAGAGCTTTGGCTCCCCCACTCTGTTTGGGGTAGGAGGATAGGTGTACTCCGATAGCATCCTGTCCACTCGGTCACTCAGGAGTAGTGATGGCAGAGTGCACAGTTATCACAGCCCTACCCACTCGACCTCACCATCGTGTGTGAGGTCACTTACTAGCGTCAGGGGTGACAAGGACATTTGCATTGTATGCATGGATTGCATTTATTACTTGTGATTGCTGCATTTTGAATGCTGCATTTTTGTGGATACATATGTTTGACATGCATACAGGAGGCCCAAGTGAGTACAGTTCTTCTTTTATTGTTCGGTTTTGCATTTCCTATTATTGCTCAGGAGACCGTACTCCATGATTATTACTTATAGATATATCTTACTATGCATGTTAGCTTGATACCCGTTGAGTTGTTGAACTCACACCATTGATTTATTCCTATTACAGGATAAAGCTGTCATGAGGTTCCAGTCGCTACTCCCCCACCTCGTGTAGATATGATTTTCTACTTTTAGACTTGGTTTTCCTTGTTTTGTGATCTATATACTTGTGATGTGTAGATCTTGTACTCATGGATTTTATATCGAGTTTTGGTCTACTATCCTTGTTTTCCGCTGCGATGGTTTTCCGTTGTGGGTTGTTGTCACGCCTCGGGAAAGTCCCTGTCCGAAGAAATTTCGGCAGCACCTCCCCTGTACGGGTGACAATCTGAAGCATTTCTACAGGCATAATATACATCAGCCACAGGCGGCTGGAATATACACACAACCACGCAGTTAAATATATATCATCAGCCCACACGGCTGGAACAAAACCAACACAACGGAAAATGACATAAACCCAATACAAACCAAAGCACAAAAACTGCTAGCCGGCTAGGCTTACACAACCGACAACCAATACAAAATACCACATAATAACATCAACACTCCAAAAACAAAACCGGAGTACAGAGCTAAACAAACTGATACATAAACAAACAAAACATATGTGAAACCGATATGTCTTCTGATGTGACGTGGAGACCAGCAGACAGAATACTCCAAGCGACACCATAAACAACCTGGTACCTGAAAAATATAGTGTCCACGGGGGTGAGTTCAACAACTCAGCAGATACCTAGTTGACATGTATAGTAAACTATAACAAATAGTAATAACTATGGAGTACTGTCTCCTGCACAAAAGAAGGTAATGCATAATAGAAAAGACTGAAGAGTACAGTACTCACCAGGGCCACCTACAAAAAAAATAATCAGGTCGTCAGACCGGAAGTGTCATAAATCCTATATGCATGTCAAACATATGCATCCATCCAAATGCAGCATATAAGTGCAGCAAACACAAGCAGTAAATGCATAAATGTGTATGATGCCAATGATGCATCCTGGTCACCCCTGACGCCAGTCAGTCATCTCACACACAATAGTGAGGCCGAGTGGGTAGGGCTGTGACAACCGTGCACTTTGTCGTCACTACTCCTGATAAGTGACCGAGTGGACGGGATGCTGTCGGAGTACACCTATCCTCCTACCCCAAATCATAAATGGGGGAGCGCAATGCTCTCAACTCTCGGTACACGATGACGGGGAGGAATCCTTGCCGGCTAACACGTTGCATCACACTACCCATGAGCGGACCAACGGAGCCAAACAAAGTCCCTGCTGCAACACACACTGCCTGAATCGACTACTAACCCATGAGTGGTGGTGTGTGCAGATCCATGTAACTGGCGATGTGCTCAACAATAATGGAGCGGACTATCGCACAGCATGCAATCATGATGCATGACACTAAGCATAGAAATAACTGATCAGCATAACCATATCCATATATATAAAATGAGTACCATAATATCGATGGTCAAATATAAAGATCTAAAGTACACAGGTCAGATAGGATATCAAAAACCTAGGTCCTAAACATAACAAGTATGGTATGTCACTACCTCTCTGAGCATATATATATATAATCATGTTGGTACTAGCATAAAATGCATATCAGGTGAGCAAAACAAGCATGTAACAGATCAGGTAGTGACCAACCGAAACAAAAACGAACATAATCATTACTATAGGTTATAACCTACTAAACATATCAACATGACTTAATCAAAGATAAGTCAAGGTACCCGCCTCCAATAGAAGGGTCCTATCCTGTCCAAATCTGACGTCGAGATGCTCGTCTCCCGTCAAAGTCCTGTAATATCAAACATATACGAATTTAGCTAATACCCTTATGCATTTAATTAGCTAACCAACCATTAATACAAATCCAACTAAGTTTAACTTAACCCATTTCACCATTACAAACCAACTCCAATATATAAATGAAATCACCTCTAACACTTACCTAATTTACCCTCCTCTGTTGAATCACAGCCGGTGAAGTTTTTGCCAGAAATATGTTCCCGACACTACAAACAAAACTACCATCAGAGACATCCACCTCAGTCAACACCATATCCACAAGCCCTAAACTCTATGAATCCAGAACTCAAACCAAACAACTTACCCACTTCAGTATTTAGCTTAACACAAAACCTTACCCAAATTTTCCAATGACTCTGCGCTGCTTAAATCCTGAAGAACTTACCACCGAGATCGGAGAAACTGCTGTCGGAAAAACAGTGACAAGTACCACAGTTATCAGCCAACAAGTTCAGCACATAATCCAAATCAAAAATCCAAATACCTCTTTTTGCCTTACCTAACTCGATAACCCTTGTTTTCCCTTCTACCGGCGGCTGGTGGAGAAAAAGGACCCGGTGGTGAGGTCCAGGGCACGGGTGAAGCAACTAAGCTTGGATCTTTACCTCTGGTTAAATCCCAACTTGTGCAAAAGTGTGCCTTTGATCGGGAACACCAGAAAGGGGTCGGCGGTGCACAGTGCAGAGGACAAGAAGAGGGTGATAGGAGAAGGTTAGGGCATGGCTCTGGGTTTTGGAGGCGACGATGCTGTTCGGCACTGGAGGAATTGGTGCCGGCAGTGGAAGGGATTCTGCTAGGGCACGAGGCGACTGGTGCCAGACCTGGTGGCCGGCGCTCGGCCTCGTCTCATCGCTGCAACACGACTCGAGTAGAAGGCGGCGGTGTGCAATGGTGAAGAGAGGGAGTCGGCGCCAATCGGAGTCAAGGAAGATGAAGAATGACTGCTTGCGGCAGTGAGTGGAGAAGAGAAATAAAGGAGAGGAGGAGAAGAAATGGTTGTGCGGCACCGGTTGGGGAAGCAGTTAGGGCAGGGAGTCGGCAAAGGAAGAAGACTCGGGCGCGAGTTTGGGGAAGGAAACGAAGGAGAATAGAAAATAAAAGAAAAAGAAAAGTAATTACTAAAACTAAACATTTCCTCGCTTAAAGGGATAGCCTAAACAGGCTTTTCCGGGCCCCATTTTTATCCCCGTAAACACGTCCATACAGTCTCCGAAAAATTCCCGAAAAATTTCCAAAAATTTCGAAAAATTCCCTTATTATTATCTGCCCTTTTCGGTATTTTACATTCTCCCCCACTAATAAAAATTTGGTCCTCCAAATTTCCTTATCTACCATCAGCAATACCAACAACAGGCAAGAGTATAAATGTTGAACGGTAAATTTAATCACATACCTCATGTGAACATATGGGGGTATCGAGCTCGAATAGTATCCTCGAGCTCCCAAGTAGCCTCCTCGTCTGTATGATGCTGTCATCCGACTTTAACCAGTCGGATTGTCTTGTTTCGCAACTGACGCTCTTTCTAGTCCAGAATCCGTACCGGAACCTCCTCATAAGTGACGTCAGGCTGAATAGGGACTGAGATATCAGTCAACACATGTGTCGAGTTGGATATATACCTCATCAGCATAGACACATGGAATACATCGTGAACGCTTGCCAAAACTGGTGGTAGCGCTAAACGATAAGCTACCGCTCCAACCCTTTCCATGATCTAGAAAGGGCCAATGTATCGTGGAGCTAGCTTACCTCTGAAGTCAAATCTCTTCACCCCCTTTCGTGGGTGAAGCTCGCAGAAATACATGGTCGCCTGCAGAGAACTCTAAGAGTCTCCGACTCCGGTCTGTATAACCCTTCTGGCAGTCCTGTGCCTCTGACACTCTCCGTCTAATAGCACGGACCAACTCTGCCTCATGCTGAGCTCTGTGAGGTCCCAACAACTGGGCCTCCCCAACCTCATCCAGAGGGTGGGTGTCCGACAAGGCCTACCATACAACGCTTCAACGGTGGCATTTGGATAGCCGAATGCAAACCGTTGTTGTAGACGAACTCTACCAATGGCAAATGGTCCTCCCAACTGCCCCTAAAATCCAATACACAAGACCTCAACAAGTCCTCTAGAGTCTGAATGGTCTGCTCTACTGTCCATCTGTCCACGGATGGAAAGTTGTACAGAAACGGAGCTAAGTGCCCAAGGTCTGCTTCAGACTCAACCAGAGTCAGGACGTGAAACGAGTGTCTCTATCCGAAATAATACTCAAAGAAACACCATGTAATCTGATGATCTCCCTGCAATACAGATCAGTCAATCGATCCAGGGAATCAGTCTTCCGGATCACTAAAAAGTGTGCAGATTTGGTTAATCGATTAACGATTACCCAAATCGCGTCATGGCCTCATAGTGTCCTCGGCAAACCCACCACAAAGTCCATGGTAATATGTTCCCATTTCCACTCAAGAACAGGAATCCTCTGTAGAAATCCGACAGGTCTCTAGTACTCAGCCCTCACCTGCTGACATACAAGACATCTAGCTATAAAATCCGCGATATCTTCCTTCATGTCGTTCCACCAATAGGAACACCTCAAATCTTGGTACATACGGGTACCGCCTGGGTGGATAGCAAATTATGAGCGATGAGCCTCCTGAAGTAACTCCTCCCTGACCGGGTGAAATGGAGGTACGCATAAGCGACCTCGGAAATATATAATCACCGCTTCATCTCGGGTAAACTCGGTCTGCTGCTCGGAAACTCTCCGACTGCAAATAAACTGCAAAATACTGATCACCGGCCTGGGCCTCTCGGATCCTCGTCCTGATCGACAACTGAGCAACCATGGTAACAATAATACCCTGCTCTAACTGTCCCTTCTCCTCAAGGTCTAACTCGGAGAAGCCTTGAATCCAGTCTGTGACCACAACTCAGTGGCAAGTTAAAGTCCCTCTGGACTTCCTGCTAAGTGCATCGACAACCACATTAGCTCTCCCCGGGTGATAGCTAATGGTACAATCATAATCCTTCAGGAACTCCATCCATCTCCTCTGTCGGAGATTAAGTTCCTTCTAAGTAAACAGATATTTGAGACTCTTATGGTCAGTGAGAATCTCAAATGTAACGCCATATAAATAATGCCACCAAATCTTCATGGCAAAAATAATGGCGACTAGCTCCAGATCATGTACAGGGTAGTTCTTCTCATGCTCCTTCAACCGACAAGAAGTATAGGAGACTACTCTATCGTGCTGCATCAAAACAGCGCTCAAACCCTGAATAGATGCGTCGGTGTAGAGGATATATCCGTCCTCTCCAGAAGATAAAACCAAAACTGAAGTCGACACTAATCTCCGCTTCAGCTCCTGGAAGCTGGTCTCGTAGTCCTCGGACCACGTGAACTTCATGCCTTTCCTGGTCAGGCGTGTTGGTGACATAGCTATCCGAGAGAAACCCTCAACGTATCTTCGGAAATATCAAGCCAAACAAAGGAAGTTGCGAGCCTCCTCTATAAACTTCGCCTACTCCCAACGGTAACAACCTCTATCTCCTGTGGAACCACGGTATACTCCTACTGGTGACCGTGTGTCTCATACATCTCACAGAAGACAACCAAAATTCGCACTACTGATCTTCATATATAGATGTTCTCGTCGAAACATCTCCAGAACTATGCAAAATGGTGTGCGTGACTCACCTCGGATCAGAAATAGCTCACCACATCATCAACAAAGACAATGGAAACCAATCCAAACATCCTAGCGATACTCAAATCATCGAGTTCATGCTAACATCTAGGGCACTGCAAGCCCTAATGGTGAAACCAAGACACATAATGCTCGTATCATAGACATTCCTAACCACAAGATCCTCAACAATAAATAGATCTGATCACCAATGATATAAATCACCAAAGAATAGATCCTCCAGTATGAGAGCAACGCTCCATCACAGAAAATATCACGTATGTGGGAGCAACGCTCTACCACAAGAAATCCTCAATATGTAGGAGTAACACTCCACTACAAATAATCCATAACATATATCTGCAATAAATATGGGAGCAATGTTCCGCTACAAGCAATCCACAATATGTGGGAGCTACGCTCCACCACAAACAACCCAAAATATATGGGAGCAACGCTCCACCATAAATCAACAATAATATGTGGGAGCTACGCTCCACCACAAACGATCCATCAGTGCTCAGGACACCTAACTATCAAGCTAGAGACTGCATGAGGTCACTCTATCACAGATCACTATGGGCAGCCAAGGGTATAACACCCTAATAAGCAAATCAAATCCATCGTCAACTGTATCATCATCCTAGTGGGTCAGTCATCTACTAATAGGAGAATTAGTTGACAGGGTAATACAACCAATTACATAATGTAGACACTCACATTCTACATGCCACATAGGTAGAATCATCATGTTGCTACCAATCATACACTTGGCACACGTGCACACACAACATATGTATAATCGACATAATTCTCCAACTAGTACACACCAAGCATACTCACAACATAGGTATAAATCATCGTGATACCTCCAACAATGCATACCAACCCGTGTGCATATATCAACATAGGTATAATCGACAATACACCTCAAACAACACTCACATGACATATATACACCTATGCCAAGAGTATAATCAACGTAATACTTCCAACAAGTCATAACAAACACGAGTGTACATTCAGAACAATCATATAATAAACAAGATACCTCGAATATTACACCGAACACATATGTTCATATCACAACTCATAGATTTAATCGATAAAATACCTCCAATAAACCAATCAGACCACTCGGGTATAATCTGCTAGAAACACACAATAATCATCATCTGGACAAATATACACTCACTACATGCAATTTTGATCGTCTATCATAGAACTCCTACAACACATAATAATCAAGTGTATAAACTACACAGGTATGTATAATCAGCATAATTAATCCAATCTACCACACAAACACTATGCTACCTACTCTCATGGTTTAAGGGTAAATCTAAATAAAATCAAACATAAAGATCATACAGGAAAACGCAATCATAGACAATCCAACTAGGTACATACAGTCTAAAATTAAAATCCACATGGAATAGAATACATCGATCCTCAGTAGACTGACCAAAATCGACAATGGTATACGGTCAATTCAGTCTTTCCACGTTAGTACGAGTCATGTACTCAAATGTGCTCAAGATATCCACTAAGCACGAATAACTCAAAGATCAGCATCTCTATAAAATAGAGTATGTTGGTCCTCTACTGATTGAACCAACAAAACTAAATCGATCCCCTTCCAACTGATCAAGGTTACATTAATCCTCTTCAAGCAACTATGGTAAATCAAACTCGATCTAACAAGAGTAGATCAATTATCTACTAACAAAATTAATTAAGATAAAATGGTATACTACTGGTTAAGTCAACATGAATATGCAGATACTATCCACTACACAGCTAATAATAACAGAGACTAGTATGTGCCTCGATCTTCTAACCAACTAATCGTAACAGAAGCTAAAACTACTGGGGGTATAATATGTAAAATCACCAAAGTCTATAATCCTTAATCTCTATTAAGGTCAATCAAGATCAGTGGCTAACCCATCACATATAATATATGCCACAACAACCAGACAGGTACTAATAAAGAATACTAATACATGTCATAAACTATAATAGTCAACAGTGCATATACTAACCAAAAGGTAGGATAACACATACCAACATACCTCCTATAGCTTGGAGATGTCCTGTCGCTGCCAGGTCACAAAACCCGAAAAGTCACATCAAGAAGACTAAAACATGAAATCCAAAACACAAGATATAAAACTCGTACCGTACTCTGATACCAAATAAATTGGTATCAGATAAATCTCGAAAATCCAGAACACATAGCAAGTATCGTATACCTGCTCTGATACCACTAAATTGTCACACCCCGGGAAAGTCCCTGTCCGAAGAAATTTCGGCAGCACCTCCCTTGTACGGGTGACAATCTAAAGCATTTCTACATGCATAATATACATCAGTCACAGGCGGCTGGAATATACACACAACCACGCAGTTATATATATATCATCAGCCCACACGGCTGGAACAAAACCAACACAATGGAAAATGACAGAAACCCAATACAAACCAAAGCACAAAAACTGCTAGTCGGGTAGGCTTACAAAACCAATACAAAATACCACATAACAACATCAACACTCCAAAAACAAAATCGGAGTACAGAGCTAAACAAACTGATACATAAACAAACAAAACATATGTGAAACCGATATGTCTTCTAATGTGACGTGGAGACCAGCAGACAGGATACTCCAAGCGACACCATAAACAACCTGGTACCTGAAAAATATAGTGTCCACGGGGGTGAGTTCAACAACTTAGCAGATACCTAGTTGGCATGTATAGTAA